>NC_040039.1:36363874-36506376 GCF_003713205.1 Coffea eugenioides
TGTAAAATTTATTAAAATATTGATTAAAATTATACTCATAATTGATTCATAACAAATTTAATTTTTTGTGATGAAGGACCAAATCCAAGATTATACGAAGATGGAATGTGAGAAGAGAACATTTTCTGCTCATGGTATCCCACATTCTGTGCGAGTGTGTCCAACATGCCACCTAGTAGTTCTTAACAAGATTGGAGGTGCAAAGTGAAAGTGGTCCAAAACCCCAAAATCAAGCAAGAGTAGTGTTATAAAAATTTGGGGCTATATATAATTGAAAGAGTTCCTTATTTATAAGAGAGTTCCTTATGTGGTTTTTCTGGGACAACTTTTTTATTTTAGTTCTTTGCCTATGTTTTGAATTTCATCAAGTGAGAAAAGATCTTCCAAACTCTTTTTCATAAAAGAAAGTGCCGCAAAAGCAAATGATTATGAAACATGAATAGAAGTTATTCTTTAAAAGGCTATTTCATAATCTGTCCAGAACAAGTAATATTGGGCTCACTTTCTATTCTATATCTTTAGGGACCAAATGCAAGAACTCTTCTTACGCTAATTAAAAGTTTAAAAAGCACAATTGTATCTACAGGATAAATGAATTTTGAATTTGAACATTATTTCCTTCTTATCACGCTTATTGCACAAAATTTGCTCTCCATCTTTATTGACCATTAAAATGGTCCATTTCACTGCCATTACTCGAGCCTTCAACATAAGGATGGATAAATTCGTTTCTGGCAGAGATTTCGTCTCGTCTATAAGAGATGAAGGGGGCATCATTCTCTCTGAAAGGCAGCAATTTATAATACCCAATACTGATTGGTTGATTTTAAAGCCATAAACTCAAAGCGATGCTAGATTGTAATAAGGAAGGGGCAAATTCAAAAGCCAAACTTTTGCAGTTTTGTGATTTGCATCTTCTAATCTACACCTAGTACGAAATTGAAAATATTTAGCTCAATGGCGGGCAATATAAAAGGGATGATTTATTTTTTTTTTAAAAAGGCAGATTGGGATATTTCTCCCTCTTTAACTTTCTTAGTCTATACTAGGAAAATGCACGTGTACAATTTTTTTTAATTTTAATGTCTTGAACTTATGATATAGATAAATCAATAATGGATGTTATTGTAAGTAAGAAAATATAAAAATCATGCAATAAATGGTGATAAATCATTCAACCCCTTCACTAACAGCTCAAGAAGACCACCCAACAAGGGAACAATGTCTTGATAGAAAAAAGGTTATTTCGTGGAAATACCAGAATTAGAAGGGTTAAAAACAAAAAAGCCCCCTGTGATAAACCTAATACACAGAAAAGCCCCCCATAGTTTCAAAATATACAACACGACCCCTCATGCTTTGAACTAAATTGTAAAGGTGACGGAATCCGTTAAACTTAACGGAAATGACATATTGGAACCTAAAAAAAAATTTTATACCTAATTTTTATCAAATATACCTATTCTACCCCTTAACTCTCAATTCTCTCTACTTAGAAAATAAAATAAATGATTTTTTGAGCTGTTTTTTTGTTGAATTATATCAGGGTATTTTGGTCATTTTGACCATTTCCGTTAAGTTTAACGGATTCCGTCACCTTTACAATTTAGTTCAAAGCATGAGGGGTCGTGTTGTATATTTTGAAACCATGGGGGGCTTTTCTGTGTATTAGGTTTATCACAGGGGGCTTTTTTGTTTTTTACCCGAATTAGAAGAATAAAATAATTTTTTAGTATGATATGATTAGTGTTTGTAAGACATGATTGTGTTTGTGTTAGTGTTAGTATTAGTATTTAAATAGAAGATCATTGAATAAAGTTTAAATTGTAGCCAAATTGTAAACATCAATATGTAGGCAAATTGTCTTAACGGCATATTAGTCAAATCAAAAAGTAAGGGCATATTAGGCAAATAAAAAAAGTAAGAAATACCCATCGACAAATCAGTCAACATACTTTTATATATAGTATAGATAAATGTTGACATTTTATTAGTAATGCACATTATATACACGTAACATATTCAAAGCCTTTAAGTTCTTTCTTATTCAAGTTGTATATTTCTAATTCCTAAATAGATTAAACAAATTTCATTACAAGTAATAGTTACAATATTTAGTTTGCCAAGAGGGAAGAGGACAATATACCATTAGAAGGGAAATTTCAAATTTAAGAGAAAAAATTGTAAGCCTGAAAGTTTAGGAAATTTGCTAACATAATCCATAATTTCCAAAAGCTGACAAGGGCAATGGCGCACTCTCAGGGTGAAGGTCAGACCTTTGAGTTTTGATATTGCCTATGTTAGAATAGTGTAACACTGACTTTGTCTTGATCATTTATGATGAAGCGTGAATTGTTGAATTCATTTTGCTGGCTCAAGAATTTACATGCATGGAATAGTGAAGTATTTGGCAAGACATTCAGACATTTACTAAGCATAGGTATGCTTGTCAGATATGAGAAAATGGACAAATTACCAAAGTCCAATTTTACTGCAGAGCGTGGGAATTGTAAGCGCTTGGATCATGCTTGTTTCTTGAGCTAGATTTGTTCGTGAAATTCACTGGATTTTCTAGCCATTGGGCATTAAATGGGAAGAGTAAAAATGCAGCTGCATGTTGAATCGTTACTAGTATAAATAAGGGGTTCATTTGTCATTCTTGGCATCCTATCATCTGATGAAAATAAGAAGAGCTCAATCAAAGTTGAAACTCTTTGAGTGTTCTAGTACTTAAAGTGCAATTCATGAGTGTTTAAGTAGATATTTCAAGTGAAAGGTTTTGACAAAATTAGAGTCGATATTCTTAAAACTGAATCTCAATTTAGTAGTTTCTGGTGTACGTTTATTTTATGAGTATTATTATTCTATACACTTTGAGTATAACAAAATTGTTTGTTTGTCTCTATTATCATTGAATTTAATCCATTAATTTAGTATTAGAGTCTATCACAATCCAACAGCCTATTTATCACTAGAGGATATGAGAATAAATGGCATTAATTTTCTCAATGATGATGACATTGGTATCTCCATATTCCTTCACTGAGAAAGTTGGAGATCCTTGGAAACTCGTGTCTAAATCGGTATCCAGATTCCCTTTTTTTTTTTGGACCAAAGAAATTTGTGATCCAACCTCTTGCCAGGCTAATTGGAGCTCAAACCTAAGTTTGAATTTCTCGTTGGCTGATTTATGTGTTATCTCAGATTCCAAGTCCACATCTAAAGTGTGGTAAAGCTTAATTTGTAAAGTGCAAAATGTCAAGCATCTAAAATTAAGTGACCATGTGTGTAAATTTATCGTTCGAAGCAGAAATTAATCATTAGTACTAGTTGCACCTTCCATGCAAGGCATGGGTTTTTAGTGCCTTTACAAACCACAACTCTAAGCTTTGAAATGGCGAGATAGACATGGCTATGGTTCCAAAATCGCGAGTTTTGATTTAAAAATTGATGATTCCAATTCTTGTGAAAAGTGGAACCTAAATCGGCCCTTACAGAGATGATTACAGTCATGGTTCTTGAACCTTTGATTCCAGTCCAGTTTCAGTTCCAATTTTATTCCGATTATGGTTCAGATTTTTCTTTTGATTACTGTTCAGGTTCTTTTAATTATGCTTAAACACTTGTTATCATAAAATTGATTTTAAGAAAATATGATAATAAATGTAGAATTATTATGTTATCATATGCAAGGAAAAAGAAAAAATGATGCAATTTTTATTTTAAAAATTACCTCATTGTTGATTAGATTAAATTGGTCTTTGAATTTAAATTAGTTATGAGGTATAAACTTACTAACGGGATGGGACAATAGATTGTTAGGTTAGGATTGAGACTGTTGGTGCTAGGTGCTCACTATTAATATTGAATTCTAAACTGGCCAAATAGGTTTAGGTAGTAGGTATTTTTTTAAACGTTTTCAACTGATCTTAAACCGCCAATTCAAGTTCCAATTCAAAATTTTTGTGAACCTGAACCTAAATCTTTAGTCACGATTATAGTTTTGATTTCAGTCTCTAAAATTCGGTTCTGATTTTGGTTCAACAAACTACTGATTTAAATTTGAATCGTGGCCACCCCTAAATAGCAACGGAAGAGAAGGCGCATGTTTGTCCAAGCGACAGTGCTCTCACTACAAGAAAATTGTTCATCAGTGACAACACAAAGTCATCACAGAACATACAAATATCGTCACAAATCCCTTTTATTGACGACTTTTTGATCGTCACAAAGTCGTCACTAAATCCCCGTCGGTAAAAGTAAACAGTGACGACCTAAAATGTCGTCACTAAATAGTTTTCATTAGTGACGACTTTAAGTAGAGCATTTTTGACAAAAGATCAAGTCGTCAATAAAACACTTCCAGATTGTCGTCACTAATGACAACTATTTAGTGACGACCTGAAATGTCGTCACTAAATAGTTGTCATTAGTGACAACAATCCGGAAGTGTTTTATTGACGAATTGACCTTTTGTCAAAAATGCTCTACTTAAGGTCGTCACTAAAAAGCACCGAAAGCCATTGTATATAACTATTTTACTGACAACAATTGTCGTCACAAATGTAACTTAGATTTAGTGACAGTCTCTGTTGTGACAAGGAGTTTTTATTTTCTATTTTGTGACAACTTTTTTTTGTCATTAGATAATTTCTCAATAGCTTAATAGTCATAATTTGGCCTGTAATCATTGCTAAATCATTGATTTTAAACAAACCATACAAATAAACATGAACGATTGATAACCAAAAGTATTTGCATTAGATTACATGGTAATAATATAGCATTCTCAAATGCCAAATTCAAGTGTACATTACCCAACTAATGCCTACAAAAATAACATTTGTCCAAAATATCACTTGTACATAAGGTACATTTACAAAAGCAATCACAGTTTAAGAAATTGAAGAACTTTTAAATGAACCACTCCATGAGCAAAAGGCAATTTTGTCTTCAATATTCTTCAACCATAACCATAGTTATCTTCCGAAAGCTAGTATGAATAGCATTTATCTGTCATAAAAGGGTAAAAGAAGTAGGTAAGGGGAGGAGTACAATAATAAAGAACAAGTAATGAGACTTAGATTATTAAGACAAAAATTACAATTCATTAAGAACCTCATATAATTTGGGCCCACATATTACAACACCAGCAAGAAGTTAGAAATCACAGTCCAATCTATACAAATACAACACTGCATAAGCTCAACTAAAGAGCTCTCTAAAACAGTTTTTTTTTATTTTCTTTCTTCTTTAAATAGCTCAACTTATTGAACAATTAAATTGGACTCCCACAGTAATTGTTGTTTAATCTTTAGATGAATTCGGTGTAGTTGAAGTCCACAGAGAATGGACTCCACAGGTTGGATTGCCATTTTTCTTCAAAATATTTTTAGGTTTCCGTAAATACATTTTCTAATCACTCTTTTATCTCATATACATCATATCACTACGGTATTTTTTTTTTTTTTTACAAAAACTCCAGAAAATAGCAATCGAAACAGGCATCATACTTCGATATTTTCCTTTGACAAAAAGGAAAACATCATGAAGTCCTGTAACATCATTTGAAGTCAAGTTGTTTCATTCTAGTTAAAAGCAATGGACCAACACATCTACAAAGGTGGAGATATGGATGCTGTTCATTTCCAGTTGTCATCCACACACATAGTTCCAGATAGAGATTCTTTTGCTCAGGCAATTGATAGTGAATATTTTCCTAGGCCTTAGTAGTTAAATGATATACCCTACGCCCAGACCAGAACAACATTCTTGTGGCTTTGTTCTAATATCAGATATTTTGATCTGGATGTGTGTTAGTCCAACCTTTCACATAATTACACAAGAAATGAGGCATTAATGTGAACCAGTATTTTGTCAGTCTGAAAACCATTTTTAAGACTAGGCGACCTTGGAAGCCAAGCAATTGGTTAAAATTTCCCACTACTGATTCTAGTTTTCAAACAGGATCCAAACTAGTTTTCTATGTACAATAACTACATGCTTGTTCAGCTATTCTCAGCTTACCCCAAGGGTGCTTTTATTCTGAATTCGCACTTTCTCAGCTCAAGTTAAAACAGATGTCAAAACCAACAATGAATACCGAAAAACTTGCCTTAATTAACCAAATCAGAAAACTTGCGCAAGAAACCCACTGTAGCTTGGTGATGCTATGCTACTGGTCTTAAGTGTAGAATTTAGAAGCCTAATTTGATTCTCTGTCTCAATTTCGTTTCCAAATCCTCCGTTGATGGAATCTTCCCACCATTCCTCAAAGTTCTGGACCACCAGACCTTTAATTCATCCTGTTAGGTGAGCACGTAGAAAACAATTGGTCTCAACACAGAGATAGATTCAAGAAATCTACCATTAACAACTAAACAGAAAATTCAAATGGAAATGAAAACCCAAATAGTACCAAGCATCAGATACCAAATACAAAAGCATTAAATATTTACACCACCACAGCCGAGCATTTAATACCTCCAACACTCACAGAAATGGAAGTTTTAGAATCTTTCACTGGTTCCCCTGCTTGCTCCACCGTTAATACACATGCCAAGGACAAGAAAGGGAAAGTGGTAAAGTACATAAGATAAATAAGTACCATCAGTGCTTATAAGCAATAAATGGTTTCCAAAAGTAGCATCCTGAAACAGATTTCCCAAAATGCAGTTTCACATATGGCTTACCTGTAATACAAGCAACGTAGTAGCCAGTTCCACCTAATCCTGTTTCCCATTTACCAAGTCGCAAGCACAGGAAAAGACCTTCCAAATGTAACAGTGAGACATCGGAGTTTATCCATCTGAAGCAGAAGCTACTTCTAAGAGTTCAGCATTTAAAAAGGTGCTCAGTACAGATATATAAATAGCATTGGAATTAAATTTTATTAAGAAAGACTGAACCTATGCAGGGATCCCAAATACTTTAGAATGACAGAGGGTAACACAGACAGGAGACGAACAACTTATCATAACATTGGAATGCAATAATAAGATTTCCTCCTTAAGTAGCAATGTTTATCATATCATCATCCAAAACCAAATAATTCACTGAACTTAGTTGTCAAAAAGGCACCATATCATTCACCGCTTTCTAAAATACATCAACAAGGTGTAAGAAATAGACAACAGGCAAATACCAGTGTAGTTAAGAGCACTGTAATTCTCCAATAGGACCATCTCTCCATGAAAATCAACTATCTGTCTGCCTACATTCATCAGATTACCATTCGAACCATCATATTACCTTTTATCTGGGGAATTTAACAAAAATGGAGTCAACATCTGTCTCCCACTCAGGGCCAGTTCTTCCTTATCTAATTCTCTGCTTTAGTTCCTCACATACTGACCAATCTACTCCCATTATACTTATAGAGCCATATAAGATCAATCTTTTTTGCACGGCAAAAAAAGAGCATGCAGTCAAAACTCATATGCTCTATTTTTGTACAATCAAACCTCGTAACATATACAAATTTTGACCATGAAGATTGTAAGTGTTCAGTAATGCACAGAATACATAGATTCAAAGTCTAACATAGATAGAAAGGAGTATATACTTACCCAAACATCACAATAATTGGGAATTCCATAGCAGGGACCAATAGCATCAGCATAATGAGCTGCAAGTGTGGTAATATTTTTCTTTGGATCTGGTCTTGACAATGCTAGAATCATTGGCTTGTGGGGATTTGTGAGAAACCGCATTACCTGTCAAAACAGTTACTAAGATGTAAGGTAAACATTCCCAGGTAAGAGCAAAATCAGTTATGAAAACCACCTACTCACTTCTGACCATATTGGAGGGAGTGCTTTAGGTGAAGCACCATCACCATTGGTTAGTGCTACAAGTTCACCATCGACTTCGGCTGTGTCTTCTTGTGCTATGACATTGCTGAAGTCCATCCCAGGAGGGATAACCTGAAAAATGTAGCTAAAACTAGCAGATATTAGAACCTTCATAAATGTATATACACTTGAGCAGATGTCTAGACTTTCTCATGATGCTCTCCTGGCTGCAGAATTCAAGAACCTAAGTGAAAATCATAGTCTCATTGACAACAGCCATCTGCCATACTAGTGCTTAATAGGAAATAACAAAGGCAGATCATACATGTCTAATGAAATCTTCTAAGTTCCTCAAAAGAGGCATGCTATCAATTAAAAACCATTACTGCACTGGAGTAATGAGCCTTGTCTTAGTAGCTTACCATTCCAGGGAATTACTTTAGTTGAACAAAAAAACAAAGAAGCAATAACTATCTAAATTGCTTTGCTTATTTTAAGAACCAACACTAATGCACAAGTTTCAGCTAAAGCAATAGCACATCAATTTAATTTCTCAACAGTATGCTTACCGCCATCCTTGGCATGTAGCGACCATGGCAATTGACCCCTCTTCTTGCACGGGCCCTCAAAACTTTCTCAAGCTTTACATCAAATCCATCATATAGTCCCCACTGTTCATCAATCTCCTGCTTGGTGCTTGTAATAACAAGTTCTGCAGCATCAAGTGAAAGTTCTTCTGCTTCTACCCTACGCATAATTTTGTATGTAGAATTAATGTCCTCTTTTGATTGCCTTCCTTGTTTCAGAAGTTGTTCTAGCTTGTTTCTACCGAGTGAGTGCCCTGTCAGAACCATATGCAGTCAAAACTCATATGCTCTATTTTTGTACAATCAAACCTCGTAACAAATACAAATTTTGACCATGAAGATTGTAAGTGTTCAGTAATGCACAGAATACATAGATTCAAAGTCTAACATAGATAGAAAGGAGTATATACTTACCCAAACATCACAATAATTGGGAATTCCATAGCAGGGACCAATAGCATCAGCATAATGAGCTGCAAGACAATTCCTCAATGCCGGCTGTAATAACTCCCATGGCAGCGGAATTCTCACCCCCTGTGACCTCAACTCGTCATCCCTCCCCTCACTTCGCAAATGCTGAATTTCTTCCACAACATCCTCAATCTCATTGTGACCCCTCGAGTCACCCGAAAGCCCATGGCTATTTTCAGTAAAATTATCAGGTTTTTGGGTAGTAAAATCATCGAAATCAGATTTACAAGGGCAATCCTGACTTGCCCAATCTGCCGAAAATTTGCAAAAATCAAGCTTTGACCAACTGGGCATTTGCGAGATCTGCTTATAATAACAATCAAGGGCAATGCCTACAATGGAAGCTCGTTTAGTAGACTTCACCGCCATCTGGGGTTCGAGAGGAGGCGATAGAACGCCGACTAGAGGCCGAGACGAGGGGTTATTGTTAATGGGGTTCGATTTATTCGAAGGGGGATTTCGAGAGGAGTGATAAAGAGAAGGTTGAGAGAGATCACGAATTGAAATGAGCACGGGTATACCCGAATGAGCCTTGACTTCAGATGAGTAGAGGACAAGAAGGACAGCTTCGAAGCCGGCGAGATTAGGGGTGGGGGAGATAGCGGATGTGGTGGAGGAGGAGTGGATGCGGGATAGATAGAAGGAGGAGAGGAGAGGGATATAGCAGAGGACAACGAGGCGGAGTTCGGAGTCAGCGGAGAGAAAGGTGTCGTATAGCCACAGGCAAAGAGAGTCGTCGTCGGAGCCGGATGAAGGGGAGGAGAGGGAAGATGAGATGGAAGAATAGGCGGCGGAAGAGAGGAGGAGGGAGCGGGCAGGGCGGTCGGAGTCGGCAAGGAACGAGAGAACTGAGGAGGTTTCGGGGAGAAGAGTGGAGAGGAGATGGATTCGAGTGCGGGCTTTTGATATGGACTCCCACCAGGAGTGCATCGAGTCGGAGTTATTTGCTCCGGCAGCGATGCGGTGGGGAGCAGGACCACCGTTTTGGTGGTTGAAGGAAGTGGAGTTAGATGGGTTAATCTCGGTGGAAGAGGTGGATGAAGAAGGGGATCCACTCCTACCACTATAGCTAATTAAAACCTTCACCTTCGTCCCCAAACTCAATCTCTCAAACCCGTTTCCACCACCAACTCCGCTGAAAACCTTTATCTTGCACAATAAAAAAATGAAGTAATGGTATTCACAACTAAAATAATTCTAGTGGAGATGATTTCGCCCATAACTCAAACAATATCCAAAAAACTTGGGCACAAATTTTCATATCAAATTAACTGATAATCATTCTAAGTTAAGTAGTCACAAGTTTATTTACACTAATGAATTATTTATTTATTCAATTATTTTTATTCTAATGAAGTTATTACATATACAAGAAAATTAAATTAACAAGGAGGCTCGTAAGTATATAACAGTTAAAAATCATTAGAGAACACATAATGATTACAAAAACACAATGCTTTTTTTTTATTTTTAATTTGGTTTGAAGCATAGATTTTATTGCTATAGTATTATTCTTTATTTTTTAGTACAAAAACACAAATTTTCATCAATATAGGTGGCAAAATTTGTTAATTACATATAAGTGAAAATATACTTTTATAATTTGTAAATATTTTAGCCCTGCAATTTTTTATAATTGCAGCACTAAAGTACATCATTAATTGAAAATAACGAAAGTCAAATTCTACAGTTATAACAGACTTTCATTAAAAATAATCAAATGCTATTAATAAGACATTATTGTTAAGTCAAAATCAAAGAAAATTTAGTGATGCCATAATGTTATCACTAATTTATTCAAGATTATAATGACAAGAAAAGTCGTCACTAATTAAATTGCTAGTTTTTAATATTGTCAATTGCTAGTTTTTAATACTTTTGTGAAAATATTGATAATGGTTGAGAAAATTTTGTTACATTACCGCAAGTGATAAATGTACTTTTGTTCTTTTTGAAACATTTATTTTAATGTTTAATTTTGTTTAAAACTATTGTACTAGTATAGATTTGCAAGACAAAACTTAAGTTCTCAATAGTTAAAAAATTCATTACAGAGAAAACACGAAGTAGTAGTTGCAAAATGTGTATAAATTACAAATATTTTAATGTGTATAAATTACAGTTTATTTTAATGTTTAATTTTGTTTGAAACTATTTTACTAGTATACATTTGCAAGACATAGATTTATGGGTAATTTCTTTTTTTTTTTGCTTTCACATATTTAATTTATGTTAAATACAAAACCTACCAGTTTCCCTTCCATAAAAATATTAGTGCAACACTTTTTGAATTTTACTTACAAACATTTATGTATTTAACATAAATTAAATGATTCGGAGTGAAATGCCCATAAAGAGCAGAATATTTGTTCATGTAATGGAGGAAACCCACAAAGAGTTGGTACTTTATGGGCCATTTCTTTTTTAAAAAAAATTTAATTTATGTTGAAAAGATAACCTGCCAGTTTTCGTTTTGTAAGAAATCAGTGTAACACTTTTTGAATTTTACTTACAAACATTTATAAATTTATCATAAATTATATGTTTGAGAGTAAAATGCCCATAAAAAGTTGGTACTTTGAATAGATAATGCTCATTTGCCCATAAATTACACTCCCTGAAGGCTATTTTGTTAATTACTTTGTAGTACTTTGTTATTCCTTTGCTAATACTACTTGGCATGTAGTACAAAGGATAAATCTGGCATAAATTTCTTATTCCATTGATAAAAAGACCTGTCTGCCTTATAACTATTGTAATGAAAGATATATCTTTAGAGTTTATAACAAATTATTACTTAAGTTTGAGAAAATTATAAAATATTTATGCATAGTTTATCAAGATACCATTCGCAATTTCCTAATAAAAAAATAGGGGCTAAATTGTAAAAGTTAGGGTGCCATAATAGAAATAATAAAATTGGTGTATTACATATGGGGGTTAAATTGCAAAAGTTAGAGTGCCATAGTAGAATTAATGAAATTGGTGAATTACATATGGGGCTAAATTACAAAAGTTAGGGAGTAATAATAGAATTAAAGAAATCGGTGTACTACATATGGGGCTAAATTGTAAAAGTTAAGGTATCATAATGGAATTAATGGAATTTTTTACAACATTTGGGGTTAAATCGCAAAAGTTAGGGTGGCACAGTAGAATTAATGAAAGTGACTTAGAAATAAGTACTTTAAACAGTGACGATCAATTCTTGTCACTAAATCCGAATCGGTAGAGTGACAGTGACGATATTAGAAGTTGTCACTATATAGAGCATTTTAGTGACAACTTTTTCAAGGTCGTCACTGAAGACTTAGTTGCTTTGAGCAATTATGACAACATTCCTTGTCGTCACTAAACAACCACGTTTTGTGACGACTTTTGTCGTCACTAAAAAATGTTGTCACTAATGACCATATTTCTTGCAGTGTAGTTTGTGACGAAAATAACGGGTCGTCACTAAACATTTAGTTGCTTTGATGCAATTGTGACAACTTTAGGTGTCGCGACTAAAGAAGCTCCTTTTGTGACGACCTATTGTCATCACTACAAAATGTTGTCACTAATAACTTTTTTTTTAGTGATCAGTGACGACAACAAAAAGTCGTCCGTAAATAGGCCAAGCAATAGTGATGATGTTCTTAATGTCGTCACTATTGTGTGTTCTAAACACTCCCGCGCTCTTACTAAATCTTGGCGGGAATTTACTAGTGACGACTTTTCTAAGTCGTCACAAATGAGTTGGCTCCCATTAGAGGTTTGTGACGAGTTAGAAAGTCGTCAATAAAGGATCCACTTTTGTGACAATTATTTTTCGTCACAGAGAAAAGTTGTCACTGATGACCAATTTTCTTGTAGTGTCTCAGTGTGTTTGGTTTTTAAATTTATCCTTTCCCACCAAATATAAATATATATATATATATATATATATAATATATACACACACACAAAAACTGTGCTCTTGGCTCACGTTAGCATGGAAATCGCTCACCCTCCCCCCCCTCCCCCAACCCTCATTTTCGTGTCCAAACCCCTTTGCTACTATTGGGTTTATATTTACACTGTATTGCTGAAGACCCCATTTTTTGTAGTACTGTTGTTTAAAGCTCTTAAAACATGTAATCAGGTATCTATGGTTTGGACAATGATCATTTTCAAAAGAGTATTAGCTTGTAAGCCTATGATTGTAGTTGCTTAATGTATTTTATATCAGGTTGGATCCTTAAGCGAGTTCCTGCTTTTTGTTAACAAGGTTGAATTCTCATTATCTTCCCTCCTTTTACTCGTAAGATGAGAGAGAGAGAGAGAGAGAGAGAGAGACCCTCATCCTGTTTAGACTTTGGAGGTAACAAGATTGTTCTTTTTCTTTGGCAGGGCATCAGAAGCAAAGTAAATGAATCTTTCCGTGGCAGATTTTGAGCCCCTATGTTTCAGACATAAGCTTGAGGAAGTCCAAAACAAAATTTTCTGAGGGGTCTAACTTACATTTTGAGTTCGTTAGAAACTTTTTTGCAGCACGGAAGAGTACCTAGGAAGAAGTGGTGCTATGGAAAAGGGCAGGCCCAAAAGATGGCATCCTGCAGAGTGGAAGAAGTGAGTGAAGTTTAGACGGGCCTCAAACCGTGAGATTGAAAGTTATGTAGAATGGAAAAAACTTATGATGTAAATGCTCATAGAACAACAAGAAACACTTACCATGCATGCAGGGATTAGCAGACATCATGCTTTACTTTTCTATTTTGGTTTTGTGATCAGGATCTATTGGATTTAACTAGGGCTTAATAGGGTCGAACCAGCCCAAACATGGCCTGTTCGACCCTAAGGGTTCCTTTGGGAGTTGAGGATTCGAACGGAAAAGAAAGGGAAAGAAGAGAAAGCCTGATTTTCCTTTGTTTGTGAGTTTTAAGTAAGAGAGAAAAGAAAGGAAATGGGAGAATGATTAGTGGGCAAAATTTTTCCTCCCAAATTGGAGAGAAATGGAGAGAAAGTTGGAGGAAACTTGTAATTTTTTTTTAAATACCTCTTTTATTCTTAAAAATACCATGAACAAATATTTAATGACTTTCATATTCAAAATCATTCCACTAATTCTCAAAACTTCCAAACAACATAACAATCATTTCTCTTCTCTTCTCTTCTCTCATAACTTAAGTTTTCCCTTCTTCTTTTTTCTATCCTAAACTCCCAAACTTAGCCTAAAGAAAAGAGGCTAAACTTATTATAGTTCTAGATCAGGCAAAGTTTAGATCTAAATTTGAGCCCAGTCTGGACTTCTATGGGCTCAACCTAATTAAAGCCTAGCCCATTATTATATGCATACGCATATATATATATATATATATATATGTGTGTGTGTGTGTGTGTGTGTGTGTGTGCATCCTATTGTATATAACTATAAATGTATTATTTTTAAATATAAAATTTAATAGAAAGTGAATGAGATTCATTATATAAATACATTTTCCATGTTTTATTATGAACTTTACTACTTAATGATTATAGTAATTATATTAAAAGAATTAAAAAGTAATTAGTGAACTTGAATTAAATCCGAATTAGACTCAAAATTCGAATGTATTGTAAGCCAAATATGAGCTCACACATATTATCCCAAAACCAATAGTGAGAAACCCAAATATCTTACTAACTAGGAGAGCCGTGCCCTGAGATGATTGATTTGACAGCCCAGCCCTAGATTGAAGTGCTCGTGACGCAACTTCTCGAATATTTAGTGGAACAATCAATGTATACTATACATATGATTATTTCGTGCTCTGAATTTGATTTTGCTTTCGTTGTTGCCCTAATTCTAGTTGATGATTGTTCACTGACTCACTGTTTGCTCTAATGATATAAAATCATAATTTTATATTATCTAGTTTGTTGGCAATGCACTACATCCCTCAACTTTATCCCGAGTTATTGGGTAGAGGCTACAGAATCGTTAGGCTAGGCCAATTCTACTTAGGTTCCGTTTGATAAAACTAAATATGAATTCTGAAATCTGAATACTGAAATAATTAATTTGCTGAATTTTAAACACTGAAAAGAAATATATGAATATCTGAATTTTAATGCTAAATCTATTTATGCTATTTGATAAATATTTATAACTGAATTCTTAATAAGTTTAATTTGATAATTTTGTCCTTATATCTTTTCATTCAAAAAAGAAATAGAACCTATGATTTAATTAGTTTAAAGTTGTTAGGTATGAAAATGACAATATTTATTTTTAAATCAAATTAATATAAAAGATGAAATATGTTATATGAGAAGTATGGAGAAGATGTGAAAAACATTAAAAAAAAAGAGAAAAGAGAAACAGAAAATCATTGATAGAGAATATCAGATTATTTAATTAGATTAGAATTTTGAATATAATTAACAAATAATGGTAGATTTGGTAGATAAGATAAGATAGTTGAAGTAATTCTATTGATTCTTACCAGAATAAAACATTCAGTTAGGATTCTTGTTGTGATACACACAAGTTGCTTAACAAGTTCAGCAGATGGATTTCCATTTATCAAACACTCAAAACATCTGAATGTCTGAAAAGGTTCAGTTTCAGCACTTTTTTATATTATCAAACAGACCTTTAGGTTCCGTTTGATAAAATTGAATCTGAATTCTGAAGTCTGAATACTGAAACAATTAATTTGCTGAATTTTAAACACTGAAAAGAAATATATAAATATCTGAATTTTAATGTTAAACTTATTTATATTGTTTGATAAATATTTATAACTGAATGCTTAATAAATTTAATTTGACAATTTTGCCCTTATATCTTTTCATTTAAAAAAGAAATAGAACTTATGATTTAATTAGCTTAAAATTGTTAGGTATGAAAACAATAATATTTATTTTTAAATCAAATTAATATAAAAGATCAAATATATTATATGAGGAGTATGGAGAAAATGTGAAAGTCATTAAAAAGAGAGAAAAGAAAAACAGAAAATCATTAGATAGAGAATATTATGTTGTTTAATTAAATAAGAATTTTGAACATAATTAACAAACAAAGGTAGATTTGGTAGATAAGATAAGGTAGTTGAACTAATTTTATTGATTATTATCAGAATTAAACATTCAGTTAGAATTCTTGTGCTGAAAAAAATATATACAAGTTCAGCACTACTTAACAAATTTAGCAAATAGATTTTTATTTATCAAACATTCAAAATATCTGAATGTTTGAAAAGGTTCAGTTTCAGTACTTTTTTATGTTATTAAACAGACCCTCAATCTTAAACCATTAAACTTTGCTTATAAGCACATTTTATTCTCTACTTAATATTTTAGGGTAAAAGTGCCCTTTCAATGTTAATTATTTTTCTATGTTCTTTTTCTCCATTTTTCTTTCCTTTTTAGCTTGTGCTTTTTTTCTTTTTTTCTTATTCTCCCATGACTAGCTACTTTTTTCTTTTTACTATTATTACATATATATTACTACTTTTAATCTACATGAACTAATTATTCCTTTAATCTTTTACGTTTAATTTTTAGTACTAATAATAATGGTAGCCTATACTTTTCATTTTAATTACTATCTCATAAAAATGATCTATTCAAAACTCAATGAAGAATAGGTATTTTTGTTTAATTCATATGGTCAGACGGTTTACTAGAATTCTGTTAACAAAAATTGGAGTTCAATTCACATTTCCAAACTATATAGATAGTAAAGAGTAAAGATAAATAAAAATGCTAGTGGTGTATTTTAGTTGATATTTATTATTAAATATTACGTATCTATGCGTTCTAGTTTGTGTATATTTATTTCGATAATTTTAAGTTCCTAGATTATATATGCTTTTCATTGTGATGAATATATAACATTTTCTCATGTCATATTGTTAGTCATGAACTCCTAATAGCAAAAATACGCAAGTAAACAAATTACAGCAAGAATAGAATTATAAGTAGAAGAAAATTAAAATATTATTATAACAATAAAATTAGTAATACTAATAGGACAAGGAAAGAAACAATAGCAATGAGGGAAGGGCAAAAAGGAAAAATGAAAGCCAAGTAATAGAAAAAAAGGAAATGTAAAATGGAGAAAAACAAATATATATCTATATGCATATATGCATAGTGATGGTTGTTTTGTCCAAACATCAAAAAAGGGACATTAAGTGTCTAGTAAAGAAGTTTACAATGTAAACTGTAATTGGAGACCAAGTGTAGGTTGGGTTAGTGCATTTAACTCTAATTTTTGGGTTAATTCCATTTTGTCACCTTAAACTATATACGGAATCTCACTTTAATCCCTAAACTTCAAAATGGGACACTTAAATCCCTAAACTATAGAATGTGTTCCAATTAAGTAAAATTGGTGACGGAATTCAAAAAATTAATGGTGTATTAGGAATGTGGAGAACACGCTCCATTAATGTGATTGTGTCTCTATTATAAACCAAAAGAATAGGGACATAAGATAATTTTACCTTTTTTAATTCCTTCTTCTTTGTTCTTCCATTTTCCTTTTTGTTTTTTTCCCTATTCTTCTTCTTCCCCATCCTTCCCAGTTGTATCCCCACCTCTACCACCCCATCCTCCACCACTATCACTCTCTAACCTCTCCCTTCCCCCGCCAACCCACTATTTCCAATCCCTTTTCCACCCCTGCATTTTGCTGGTCACCAAAACCCATCACGACTAATCCATTCTTAATATTGACTCTCCCCTCTTTTCTATCATGGCTGATCTCCACCTGCTTTAGCCATCATCCAATTTCCTACTTTTCTATGTTTCTTTTCAATATCAAAGATTTCAAGGATAAAACATGCATCAAGAAGTTAGAAAAGATTTCAACTTGAAGCTTGAAATTTGTTTTTGGATGTGTTGGTATGGGTTCTTCCATGAAGGTTTGCAATGGCCTTGAAGGTTTTATTGAGTGAAATAATATTGAAAGAAAAGGCAAGAAACTTATCGACAGCAATTCCCATAATTTTCCCCCTTTATTAATGCATACTAACCTTTTGTATTTGAATCCGATTGTGATATCAATTTCGAAGTCTCAACCAAGTAGACATTCAATTTTTTTTCATCTTTTAGACAATTTAGTTCACATCCCCCGCTTTGTAGTCTAAATTATGCATTGTACTTGAAATTTTCCTTTTTGGCCTGACGATTTTGGACGATGAGCATAAAGATGACCTAAAGGCCTTTTCCTCTTTAATCAACCTTTGTGTCTCCTGTTGAAATTGATGTGTCTCTTGTTGCAATTGATGTGTCTCTTGTTGCAATTGATATGTGTTAGTAGCTATTAATTCAACTATTTCTTCAAGAGACATACCTGACATGGATGACGGTTCTTGAGACTTTAGCTGTTGAAAATCTATTGGCCTTTGTTCATAATTAAAATTGGAATCATCCCACTATTCTTGATCATACCCGTTTGAATAAGGGTCATATCACGTTTGATATTGAGGTGAAAAATTTTCAAAAGTATCGATTGGAGCACTTAGACCATCTTGAAATGCAGGACATATGTCGATTGAATGATCTAAGGCAAAATAAGTTCCACAATTTGCAACAGCCCATTGATCATTAGAAAAAACACGAGTCTCATAACCCCTTCTAGAAATAAAATCCTGTCTATCACCAAAGTACGGAATGTTAGCAGCCATAAACTATATATAAAAAAATAAGAGAAAAATAAAAAAAATGAAAACAAGATGAACTCAAAAAGAAACAAATTAATCAGGCACCAGTCCCCGGCAACGGCGTCAAAAATTGACAGGTGCCGAACCTGTGCAATAATAATAAATGAAACCTAATTGCCACCAAAAGTAGTCAATAATCAATTTTAGGTACTGGAGCAGGGACTCTAGGTATGCAATAGGTTACTTGATTCACCCTATTCCCGAAGAGTTTGTTTAATCCGATAAACCCGAATTCATTATCTGACTAAAATTCACTAACTAATAGACAATGACAAGCATGGTCGTCTCCTCAGGAACTAGGGAGAAATTTATTTCCTTTCAAGTCGAGATAAATGGGGGGTTTGGAATTAAATGCTAATGAACTAAATAAATCAAATATAGAAAATAATTAATTAAAAGAAATAATTGGGAGAACTCTAAACAAGGGTACACTTCAGAAATGGTTCATATAACTGATCATCGATTCAAATATAATTCCAACATTTATTAATAGATTGGTTATAGTTGTCATGCACGCGATAAACAATCAACTCTTCCTTAATTTCTCGATAGTTAAGGTACGACCGTTAACTATTTCTCTAACCAAAAAACAACCCTAGATACGACCGTAGGATTTAATTTTTAGATTGCATTAATAATTAGAAAGGTCTAATTCTAACTAACAAACACGCTACGAGGGTTTGTTTAAGTTATATCGTTCGTTTCTCTGACATAAACCCAATTACGCCAGTTGCTACTGAGATAGAGATAATCGAACAATTACAGATTCAATTACCCCTATTTAGCAAAATAGCCTATATGAATAATTAATTATTGCGCACTAATCAATCATACACAAGAGCTATAACAATTAAAAGCAGGAAACATATAAATACCAAGAAATGAAAGAAACAATTAAAAATGGTTTAGATCTCACAGTAATTGTCGAACCAAATCGTCAGTTGCCCCCTTGACTAGAATTAGGGATTTAGTTCTCCATAATTAGAGAACAAGCCATGCAAAAAATTGTTCCAAGCTTTTCCATCGTTTTTCCTCCCAAAAGTGCTAAGGAGGAAAAAGTAAAAGACCTAAGTACCTCCGAATTGTTCCCCCGTTTTCTCTCCAAAAAGCATAAAGAAAAGCTGATGCCTCCTGTCTCTTGTGCGGCCAGGCCCACCAAAGAGAAACTCACGCTACTGACTTCGTAATAGTCCAGAATTCTAATCTATATCAACTTTCCTTATCTAACAGATTCCTAAAAAGAATGATTTCCTAATAGTACTCAACTGTTAACTAGAAAAAGGCAATAGTTATTCCAGCATTGCCTCGGACTCGGAATCCACAATTCTTTGGAAATTGCCTCTGTACGCGTGAGATCCCGACTTTTCGGCTTTGAGCAGTGAGTTTAGGCATGCCCACATGCAAGCGTTAGATGTTTTTCACTAGAAAATCTTCATTTAAGCACTTTTCATTCCCGCTCCTGAAAGAAGCACAAAATATCAAATATAAGTAGAATCCGACAATTAAAATAATATTTAGCTAAAATCAAGGGGAAAATAATTATAATTTGGATGACAATTTCACATTCTATCAATGTGTAGCCGAAATTCTTGTTTGGAAAGTAGTGTGAAAATAGAGCAAGTGACTGAGCAAGTCGTAGAATGCAGGTTACAATACGCGACCTTAGGAATACGCGACTTAAGGTAGCGTATTGCTATCTCGCGTATTCGAATCTGCAAATTTAACTCCATTTCAACTACAATTTTCTCAATGATGGAAGCCAAACTAACTTTTGTGCAAAACACGGCCTCAGGAATACGCGACTTAAGGTAGCGTATTGCCATCTCGCGTATTCGAATCTGCAAATTTAACTCCATTTCAACTACTATTTTCTCAATGATGGAAGCCAAACTAACTCTTGTGCAAAACATAAAAGTTGTAGCCCTTTGAGTTAGCTTTCCAATGCTTCATGAATCATCCAATTTCGAGCTCTGTGGGCTGAGTTATGGCCAAAATACTCTTGGCTGGTCAGAGCTATGTTTCAGCTTTCGACCATGCACATGTACTTCTGTATTTTGACTTTTTGACAAGGAAAACGAGTAAGCTAGACTTTGATGTCTTCTTACCAAATGTAGATCTATCTCTTAACTTCAAAATATATAAGAATCACCTCAATCTGATGCATGTAGCTCAAGATATAGCTGAAATACCATGATGTGTCAAATCTGGAAAACTTGCATTTCTTTTGTTCTTGCTTGCATTTCATCTTTGCACTTTATGTCTTCTTTAAACTATTTCAAATCATTAATAATCATCCAAATATGTTCTCAATTCACTCCCTTTGATGATTGAATCATTAAACTTATAAAAACATGAAGTTTTCACCATTAAAATTCATATAAATGCAATTTTTACCACTTAAACCACAAAATATACATTTTCACTAAAATCCTAGTTAATTAGCTATAAAAGTGACTAAAACACACCAAAATTAACTAATAAAACACACTTAAAAACATGTAAGATATATACTTATCACAAACAAACACTTCTACCACTTGGGTCGGGTCAAACTTCGGCAGCACTTCGGATCCGATGAAAAGGCTACTGTTGTTGGTGATAATGCTACTTAGGGAAGAAAAACTAGAGGGTGAACGACAACTATGGGGGAAGGAAAGGAGGTTGTCTACTGCATCAATTGGTTGGGTTTTTTTTAGTGAACTCCATCCTTTTTTTCTTGATATTGGTTGAAAAAGTTGAGAAAAGGGCATGATGGAAAAGAAAAAAAAGAAAAAGAAAAAGAAAAAGGATGAAGAAGAAGGAAAAGACAAAAAAAAAAGAAGATGAAATTACTTTTATGTCCCTATTTTTTTTTTGGTTTGTACCACTTACACAATCATGCTATAGGAGGGTGCTGTTCACACTCCTAATACACGTCAAGTTTTTTGATTCCATCACCGATTTTACTTAACTGGAATATAGTTTGTGTTTAGGAACTTAAGTGTCCCATTTTGAAGTTTAGGGACTGAAGTGGGATTTCGTGTATAGTTTGAGGGGACAAAAAGGAATTACCCTTAATGAAGGGTATGAAGGAAATTTTAGAGTATAAATAATTAGAAATGTCAAACACAATAGATATTTTGAGACAACCAAAAAAGAGAAAATAAAACATTTTCAATGGGACGGAGAAAGTACATTTCAAAAGTTACTATGATCCTTAACTTGGTTCACAAAATGTTACTAGTCTTACAATCATTGCAGCGCCTTCAACTTGTCGTGATTGTCAACTTTTGAATGTATATCCTAATGTTATTGAAAACCAAATATGTATCCTAATATATAATGCCAACTTTTGAATATGCAGGTTATGAACTTCATTACTTAAAAAAAAACGAATTTGTTGAGATTAACTAATGTGGTTTTTAGACATAATTAACCTTACTACTTGTATACTTTTTCGATTCATTTAACTTCTTGCGCACAAAAAAAAAGAAAAGAAAAGAAAAGAAAGAAAACATAAAACAGAGTTTAAAAAATACCAAAATTATTTAGGACAAACAATAAGTACGAGGTGTCGTTTAAAAGATAGATTAATTTTATATATATTAACGGTATATACACTATCAAGTTTGAATGCATGATAATTAATCTAAAGTAAATTGAATTTGAAATTTAAATTTTGTATCTTTGTTATGCATTCAATTATGATAGTGTATACAAAATTGACTTTTAAAAGACTGTTCTCGAAAAAACAACATGGGAAATTTGAAAAACGTTTAATCACCTTTACAAATTATCCTTTTATTGTACTCATTATTTACTTAAGGTGTACAACCAATCAAAAATGCTGTAAACTTCATTTAACCTGGACTATAAATTAATTGATACAAAGGCCAGCATAAAGTTTTCAGTTCGTAATTTTGTTATCTTGTTAAAAAAAATTTCTTATATGGTTTGTATTCAAATTCTATCCATTTTCATTTCAACTTATTTATCGAAGTTTTTTCTTCACACAAAAACAGAAAAGATTTAAAAGCATGGAGATTATTGATGCATAAAAATCCAAACTAAATCATGTGCCAAAAATAAGAAGAAATGCCTTCTAAGAGAATTTGGAAAAAATTATGTGAAATTCCAAATAGTGAGTGTGTGGTATTTGTTTTTACAGAAAACAAGGCAAAAAAGGGGTATACATATTATAACTAAGAAAAATAAATACTTGAGCTGCAATATCAATTCTTTTATTTCGATCAAAACATCTCACCGTTACATCAGTATTAAGTATTTTTTTTTAATTTTCAATAACAAATTCTTTTTCCCCCCAAAAAAGGGAATAAAAACGTCATCGTAAATCTCGTATGCAATTCACGCCTTCAGTAGGAGAAAAACCGCAAATTTCCCTTTAGGGATACAATATATGGACAAGTATAAAAGACCTCACTGATTCACGCCTTCAATTGACCACATTTTTCCTATGCAATTCGAGCGACATGAGTTGATCAACAGCCGGTGAGTCTCCTCTGTCATATAGTAATAATATAGTTATTTTTAAGTGATAGTCCAACACATGTTTGATGAAAGTACTGAACCGAATTCTTTACAGTTAAGGCTGTTTTTGAGGTGAATAAGTAGATTTTGCAGAATCCCATTTTGATTTTTGTAGTCATCGGAGACTGATATAGATATTTCTTGGGCATTGGAATTTGAAGAAAATGCTGTTGAGAAATTGAAAAAAGAATGTATGGAGTTGATAAATGTGTAGTACCAACACCTGAATGGAGTTTAAGGGCTGATTGGTGGTTTCTGTGGAGGCAAGTGCCTTTAGGTGGGCTGCTGTAAAATGGGATTGTGGATGTGTTGCTAATTTATATGTTTATTCATTCATGTTTGTTGCTATGTTCTATTGTGAATGTTTCCTTAGAAAAGCTAACACTGTTTCCTATTCCACAATTCAGGATTTGGGATAGTGCTGATTTCCAAATGCTTTGAGTATTTGGCATGCGGTGACAAATGCATGCAGAGAGGTTTCTGAGAAATATTTCACTTCTCTTACTAGAGCTAATCTGTTTTAGTGATTTATAAAGAAGGAAACTTACATATGTTGCCCTCTTTCTTTCGTTCTTTCTTTCTGGTAATGGTTTTGTGCTCTTGGCTGGAGTTGAGGTTAGCTTTGTAATGCTCCTAATATGGCCTTCTGATGATTATTCTGCCTTAATTGAAGAGCCCCCTCAATGTTGCATCTGTTGATCTAATGTAAAATTTTTCCGGCTTGGTTCTGCATTTTCCTTACTATGGTAATCCATGTTGATTTTTAGGATTTTGGTTTCAGCATAGAACCAATCTTATTATTTATAGTCAATATCTTCCTTAATGTGGTAAAGGAAAAAAGGAAGACGTTTTGATGAGCAAATATAAGAGAAACATCAGCATACATGTGTTATATTGTATTACATTGGCTTGAATCTTGGTGGAGTCAATTAGAGTAATTGATCACTTTCTCCTTTTCATGTAGTTTTCTACAAAGGAGAGCTGTTATTTAGTTTTTTTAAGAAGTTAAACCTCATACACCATTCCAACCTTTAAAAGCCGAGTCCTAGGAATTTCCAAGCGTTTCTCCCCTTGCCTGACATTCTTCCGCAGGAAATTGTAGGCATAATTGACGACAAACTTCTTCAAGAAGGATGATTCTTGTTTTGCCACCACTTCTGCTTCTCCCAGAAGATAAAACACTCCTTGATCCTTGGCTCTCTGCACAATCTGTAGCTCTTCTTCAACCCCCAGATGGTTGGACACTGCAACAATCTGGGTCGAGGAATTGGTTGATTTTGCGGCATTAAATGACTGGATGGAACTTGCTGAGACTCGGGGTGCACTTTGCTGTACCTCTGGCAGCGATTCCTTGACAGGTACAGTGCGTGAACTGGATCTTTTAGAATTTCCATCTTTCATCAATAAACCTGAATCTTGGATGTTTACTGGATCAAGCATTTGCTCTGCACGCGCATCTTCAAGGATAAAATGCTCGTGCCTGATGAACTCCTTCAAGTGCTCCACAAGCTGCTGCTCGAACACATTGGGCTCCTCAATTCTGTCATTGTATCCATACCTCACTACACAACGAAACACCCGATAATCTCTAGGCTCAACCTGTCGAAAAAGAAACCTTTCCTCCAGTGGCACTTTATTAATTGGAATAGACTTTATGGAGACCAGCACTACAACTGAGTGAACCGATGGAATGTTAGAAATGAAGTGGGGAAATATTGGTGGAATACCCTGGACGAGTTCAGAATACAGAAGTCCAATTCCAGGTACTCTTTTTATTTCTGGGTTTTTCGCCAGGTCTTTCACATAATCACTCGATACCTTGTTGTTGAGCTCAAACATGTACCGCTCCTTGTAGACAAAATGCCAAATTGCCATAGTTGTCATCAAGAAGAATGAAAATGTTATAGGAAGGTAACCACCTTCTATGAATTTGGAGAGCACAGATGAAAGATATATGGTGTCTGTAGAAAAAAACACTACAAAGAAGAGAGCTATCCACCATATGCTTGCCTTCCATATGAAAGTCATAATTAAAGTAACCAGGGTACTGGTTATCACCATTACAGAAACCACTGCAATTCCTGCGTCAGAAAATCAGTTATATGTTTCACTTCTCTCCCTGGATATAAAACAGCTTCTTAGTGCTTACTTTTACTTATTTGATGCAACAGAAAATGTAGGACTATGCAAATCTAAAAGGAAACATGTTAAGAAGCACCACTATTCCTTGGCAAGTACTGTTTTTCTGAAAAACTGTCTTGCTTGCTTTAAATTTTGAGTACAGACAGAGAGACATACACTTGCAAACTCATATACTGAAAAATATAAAGTATGCTTGTAGACTATGTCTGTTTCCATGTGTGTGTGTATATTGGATTGCGAAAAAGCCAACCACCAATAACAAATCATTTATAGTTGCAAAAGATCTATAAAATTTAGAGCAACATGCAATGATTCACCTTTTATAAATTAAGTAACATATATAATCTTCCATTAAACATAAATCTGATAGGTAAAGAGATCGTAGAAGTGCAAAATTTCTGAGTTGTGGATTTCTAAAGTTTAGAATGCATGAACACTAAATAGCCGATGTAAATAAATGCTGAGACTTATGTAAGTTGATCACATCCAGTAATATAGTGAGAAAGAGTGCATATTGTTTGATTCAGTTAATCCACTATCCAAAGTTATGGAGATTACCATAAGCATTGCCAATCTGCTCTGTGGTTCTGAAGGCTGCAGTTACTATAACACAAGCCACCATGATGAAATGGTTGAGCTCAGGAATATAAACCTGGCCTTCATACTTGGCAGAAGTGTGAACAACTCTAACCCTTGGGAAACAACCTAGATTAAGGGCCTGAGAAATAATTGCAAAGGCTGCAGATATCATAGCTTGACTGGCAATAATGGCCGCAGCAAGAGCTATAACGAATGTGGGCCAGTAGATTGAATCTGTTTACTCCAACACAGAAATCAACCATTTATAGGGGTGTTAACTCATCAGGTCTGCATATAATTATGTGATTAGCTCTCGCAAAACTAGCACTAAGAACTTGCCTGGAACTGAGTCATAGAAAGCATTGCGGACATTTTCAGGAAACTTCGAGAGGTATGCAGCCTGACCTATATAAGTTGCCAATAGGGACGGGAACACCACACAGGAGAAACTGATCTGCAATATTATGATAAAAAAAGTTCATAGACAACTCCATTGTTAATTAAGCACACTAAAACAGTTGGTGCATCACAAAAATTGTAATTCTATCTTTTAATAATCTTCCCATGTCTGGTCTGAACATGCAGTGTTTTCCCTCACACAGTTTCTTTTACAAGATTGGTATGAAATCCAGCAAGCGATCACCTTTAACTTTGGTAAGCCAAGAAGATATTTGTAGAGAAGAAAAATTCAGAAATAGGCTGATCATTTTCTTGCCATTTTACATTAAGCTTAGAAATTAGAATTACATTCACAGAAATTGTTTTTGTCTTGCATAGCACATGCATGTTTGCTGGTGAATGATATATAATTGACTATTATATACCTGAATGGCCCTCACGCTAAAGTGACTCAAATCAGCAAACATAGCTTCAGTGCCTGTTTCATGTAACTCTTTACAAGTAAGGATACGGTAGCCATACATGGGAAAATGAACACGAGTTATGTGGTTAGCCTCTGACCTGTAATGCATAGAACAACTCCACCTAGGGATTTCCATCCTTTCTTACCATTTCTTCTGAAGTAATCAAATATGTATTTTGGATTGAAAGCACGTAGGACCCCTGGGTCATGCTTAAATAAGTTATAGACGCCTGTCAAACCTACGCATAGGAACCACAAGCAGACGGCTGGAGCGAATGAGAAGCCCACCTTGTCCGTGCCAAAGCGTTGAACGGAAAAAAGAACAATCAATATTGCAATTGATATTCCAACAACAGCATCTGGACAATCAAAAAGTTCAATGCCCATTCAGGTAACTGTGTGCTACATATATACTATACGAAGTTTGTCCGAATACTAATTGTGCATGGAAAGGAAAGATTAAATTCACTAAAACTTGCGGATCATCAGATGGTAGAATTTGCAAGTTGATGTTAAAGAACACGTTAGTGGGTTTCTTTCTTTCTTTCTTTCTTTTTTTAAGGGATTGTTTATAGAGGTAAGCCAAAAAGAATTCAAATCAGTAGAGCTTACCTTGACTGAGGGATGAGATCCCGCTCACAGCAGAAAGAACTGCAAGAGTGAGGACAATTGACATCCTGTTAGTGTCATGTAGCAATATTAAGGACATTGCTTGAATGGCGTAACATTTTTCTTGCTCTTTTTGTGTGGTAATGATTATCGTCCCTTTTATACTAATAGTTTTCCAGGACTCAAAAGAATAACATAGTAACGTTAATGTCAGCTCAAGTCCCCCTGTTTGTAAAGGTTCACATAAAAATTGCTAAGTTACTTAAATGCCTAGTTAAGACCATGGTATCTATTAAAGTTATGCTACCATTCTACCACTATATCTTCATTTATTTTCAATTCTCCTCATCAACTCCAGCCTCATTTACTTTTTCATCCAATTTGTTCAGTTTCACCCAAGCTCAGACTCTCTTCGATGAATCCCATGGTTTTAATTCCTTTTCTTTGTGTCATGATGTATTTATACTTTAGACCACTTTCATACTCAACGAGGAATAATTGCACTTGATCACTGGGCTATACCTGTCATTCATGTGAGGTAGACAATTTTTTTTCATGCATCATAACTTGAGATTTTTCATTACTTAAATTGTCAACAAAGAATGATACACGCGTAGTAAGCGTGTAGTTAAAATTCTTTGTTGAAAGATAAAGAAATGAAAGTGAATGTCTCATTTGTGCATATATGTAATGTGCAGAGAAGCAGAGCGGTGACCTGAAATGCAAGGAGTGAGGATCCCATCACCAATGACCATTGAAGTTCCAAGGATGGGGAGAAACACAAGTATGACTTTTGCTACTTTGCTTCCTTCAAGTGTTTCTTTAACCTTTTGAGCTCTTCTCAACTGATTGGATGGTATATCCAGTTTGTAATTTGAGACTTCCTTGTCCTCTGGTTGTTGGTTTGGAATTAGGCTTACCTTTGCATGTCTACAGATTAAGGAGTAGAGCGCAAATGTCCCCCCTGCACATAGATGTGCACCATCATGTTCAAATTAGTAATTGACCATTGACTGGATTGACCAGATATAAGCTCTGTTTGATCTCTGTTTTGAGAAACAAGAGCCATTCCGGGGCAGTTTTTCCCCTCTTATAGCCTCATGAGGTTTTTTTTTTTTTAACCTGATAAATTATATGCAATCCAATAACACAAAGCACGAAAATTGACAAAGATCTAAAAAAGTTTCTAGAACATAAAAAAGCTAACTAGAATTTCAAGAATTAGACAGATAATAGGTTGGTTATAGTCATAATCACATACAAAATAGTTTTACTAAGGAAAATTAATACGTAGACAAACTTAGACAAAATAATGAGTATTGATACTCGAAAACCAATCAAACATGATCATTTAAGCACTTAGTTTTATCGTCATCTTCTTAATCACACTTTAAGAAAATGTTTATAATATTACATGAATAAAATATTAAGTACACCTATGTTGAGCATTAATACTCATGGCCAAATAACAATAACAATCAATTTATTTATGCGTATACATTATCAGATATCTTTCTTGCCTTTTTTTTGGCTTCCACTCTAACAAACTAAAACCTTCCATTCTAGACGGAAGGGGCTCTATTGTAGAGAGTCTCACGTCAAAAATATCCAAACATATATAAGTTTGTTTGGATAGGAGTTTATTTGGATGATTTATTTGAGTTAATTATACTAGCACTTTTTGTAATGTGATGTACGTGAGATAAAAAGAAAATTGAAAAAATAAAAAGATGATTGAAATTTATGAAACAAATTATTTTATTTTAAATCTTCTCAATCCAAACACACCCCATGTCTACATCAATCATCTCACAAAACTATAGATCGGACCAGGGGCAGGATCAGTTGCAGGTGCAAATGTGCAACCTTCCTGACAGTTATGTATATTTTACACACGGCGTAACTTTGTTTGCACATAATGTAACTTACTTTTAACAACGTGTAACTTTAGAACAAAATTTTGTGGATCCACACTTGTTGTTAAAATCGAGATATAAAATGAAATTTGGACTGTATAATTTTTTTTTGACCAAATCTTAGCCGTGAACCGCCAAGAACCGTTCCTGCCCTCTTCCCAACAGAGCCCCCAAGCCTGATTCATGTAAGAGTCAAAGAGAAATAATAGGGCAGGGGACCTAGGGGTAGACCCAGGCTACAGAAAATTGCCTTCTAACCCCTCCTTCCTGTAGATCCCCCAAGCCTGATTCATGTAAGAGTCAAAGAGAAATAATAGGGTAGGGGACCTAAGGGTAGACCCAGGCTACAGAAAGTTGCCTTCTACCTAAGAAAATGACCCTTCTTGGGATTCCAAGCACGTGGTTTTGTGCTGGGTTGGCAAAAGGTATCTTTCAACACATAAGAAGTACAAATGCTGGAATCAACAGCATCTTACCTAACAAATACTTTTCTAATCTTGATTATCTTAATTAATTATAATTAGCAGTAGGAAAAAACAATAAACAACCACTAATTACTATCATTTTTTTTATTTAAACTGCTGACCATTACTATTGTCGTTTGCCCACAAGACTATTCTGACACACATGATCGATGGCAACTGAGTCATGGAATAGATAATTAATCATCATAATGTACAAAATAAACTGGAGGATTAACCAATAAACAACCACTAATCATCACTTCTTTTTTTTCTGTAGACTGCTTACCATTTCCATTGTCGTTTGCCCACAAGACTATACAGACGTATTTGATCAGTGGCAAGAGAGTCATGGTATAGATAATCAGAGACAACACACCAAGGAGGTCATCGTTGTTATGTATTCCATCAGGAAATGTACTGGAATATACGTATAATGGGGAAGTCCCAATGTCTCCGTACACTATTCCTATGCTTTGGAAAGCCAAACTCAGCGTCGTTTTCCATCCCAGATGCTGTACCATGAATTTGATAAATACGTATTAAATACCAGATTGAAGTATATAATTTATTTTGGTGATATATATATGCTAAAAATTAGCTCGTTATTATAGAATTTCCAAAACTAAAAAACCCTTCTCGACTTTTATGTTTCTTGTTGTTTGATTTTGATAACTCATTTCAATTGGCAAAAAAAAAAAAAGAAAGAAAAGAAAAGCTAAGGCTGGTTGTTGGTTATGCCTTTCTTATAAGTCAAAAGCTTGCCTTCCTTTTACCACTTAAAAAGTGAAAAGCAGTTGAACTTAAAAACCAAATTTTAGAAATAAATTTTTGAACATGTTTCAAAAAAACATGGATTTCTTAATTGATTGAAAAGAAAAGCCAAAGAAATCAAGAAGAGGAATTAGGTAAGTTATGAGAAATGAAGCACTTCAGATGTTACTGAACATAAATATTAAACTTTAGAAAAGTTGTCAAATCAGACAGTTACTATATTTTAATATGGCTTTTCCACATCCTTTTTTTTTTTTTATAAACTGGTTTTTTAAATGGCAAAGCAAATAATTAACAGCAACAGATTAGTGGAGTAACAGTGATAGTATTTGCCAGTACAAACCCTGTTGCCATGGCCGCCGCCGGTATGTCTGCCGGAAACTGTGCCGGCCTCCAAGTTAAGGGAGTCGACACGGCGGAGCTTAGTCCACGACAGTTTCCGGTCCTTGAGGCTGTTGGCAGTTGATTTTCTGGAGCTTTGCTCATTAATCTCATCATTATCATCATCAACTGTTACACCTTCAGTAGGTGTAGATGGAGGAATAGAACTCCCCATCTCAGCTTCCTTCGCAGCTCCATGCATTTTTGCAAATATGATCAGCCCAGATGAAACCTCCTCCTGTATTGGAAGTTGGTGAGTTTTTCATGATTCCACAACTTGGGTTTTTATAGGCGGGTATGGAATATGATGCCACGTACCATAATATAATTATATAATTTATAATGTACTCTGCAGCTGCTTAGATCTTTCCCAAGTTGTCGGCCTAATTTGTATTTATTCCTCCAAAGTCAAGAAAGAACATATGAATTTATCTCATGCAGCATTGAATCTGGCTAGTTTGTTCAATCCCCCAATCATTTTTCTCCATGTCTCGTACGTGTTGGCCGAAGCTAGCATGAGTCTCCATGTCTGACGCATGTCCTAGGCTCCTTCCCAGTTCCTCTCGAGAATTCATTATTGCCAATAATTTATTGTTAACAGGTTGCTGGAATACGAAACTTGCTAATAATCCTACTATCATTATTGCTATTATTTAATGGATTAACATTTTTACTAGTAGCATATTCCCTTTTACTTTTTGGGCACTGACGTTTTGTATTGCGTTTGTAAATTTCTTGATTTCTTGCCACAACAGGACAGACAATATATCATAATTAATGTGTTACTATAATTCATACATCTTGCCATCAGCTGGGAGGTTCATTGGCTTGGTCTATATTCTGTGTTTAGTATGTCAATTTAGATTTCTAATTTATGGTTGGATTGAAATTGATGATAATGTACTTAAGCAAGTTTTTATGGGCCAAATACGGAGCTTTTGATTCAAGAATTAATTGACATTGATTTGTCTTCACGGAGTTTCTGACTTTTACAATATAAAATTCCCCTACAAAATGATGAAAGCAAGAGGACATCACAGATTCAGAAACTGATATTGTACTTTAGAAAGAAAAAAATATATACATACATGCATATATACATATGTATATATTGTCAATGTTACGTTTAGAGTTAATAAATACGTTGAGTATTTAGTTGTGTGTTTATTCTTCTTCTCTTCCCACATTTTTTTATGTGTTAAAATAGCTTTTGTTGTGCATATTTTTTTGTGACAACAAGTGGTATTATTATTGCCAATTAGGACACAAAATTAGTCCTAGTTGTTGTAAAGATTTGAAAGAAATTCTACCATGGTTATTTATTTGGTGATTGGAATGGACAAGAATAATCAAACAAAGTTAAGTTCATTGTCGAATTTGAATTGGTTACATTTCATAGAATCCAAGAAATTAGCTAGGGGAGAGATGATAGATGAATGTTCTCATCAAACAGGTAAGTTGATTCTTGATCCCATTTATCCATTGTGTAGAGATTAGGTTAATGGTGAAAATTTTGGAGTGATGACTACTTATATTAAATATTGGTCTGGTCACATGTGTTGGAAACAACCAATGAAAATATATCTTTGGCGATGCCACTTAGGACAGATTGTTTATGCATATCGTGCGAACCAGATGATAAAAGAAGAAAGGAAAAAAAAAAAAAAAAAGAGACAAGATTGTTTTTTTCAAATTATGAGAAGTCAATGTCTGATATGCTTTTTCAAAAACTTGCTAGTCATTCTCATGTGTCTCGTATATTTTGGCAAGATAGTTTTGATTTTATAGTAGATATAGATCCTCATTATGGTTATATTCCAAAATTTGGTAATACTTGGGAAGTAGACTTTGACAAAGACAGGTATGTAGATGATGGAGAAATTTATGAAATTGTGACTCAATTGATGATTTTGGATTGCATACATTGTTTGGTACAATTTATGATCGTGATTTTGTTGATAAAGAAAAAATTTGTGACGAGAAAGAAGAAAAAGAATTTTTTGATGAGGTAGAGAAAGAAGACATTGTAGAAATTATGGATGCACATGGAGATGAAAAATTTGTGACTCAAAAGAAAATTTCATATGTGGTTGAGAAAGCAAGTGAAAATTTTGGTGAAAATGATAATGTGACTGACGATCGTGAAGAGGTAAAAATTCTGAATTTTGTGTAATTGATGAATTATTTGAAGCAAAAATTCAAATATTTGAGTTTGTTAAGATCAATTATAAAGTGGATGATTTAGTTGAAAATTGTTGTAGTGCTAAAATTGAAGTGGTTGTCAATAAAAACCAAATAGAACAAGATTGTTGTGGTGTTGAAAACATTGGTAGTGGCAACCATGATTTTGTGATTTTAGGAGATTTTTCTTAATGTGGATGAATTAAATTATGGAGTATGCAATGAAGTATGGTTGAACATATTTGAATTTTTTTAATAGATGTGATCAACCTAAAAAATTATTTGAGAAGTATAAATTTCATCCATTACTATGTGTGAAGATGAAATTGAAAATCAATTGCAAGTTGGAGTTCCACGCCACCTATACAATGATTGAATTTTTCATGGAAATTCAAGCTTAAAATGGCAATAGAGATGACCACAATGAAGAGTTTAGTTTAAGCGAGCCAATGATAGAACCTAAACCAAGCTATTTTATTACCTAATTATTTTAGTTTCTTGTTTGTCTCTAATCTTGCTAAATTTAGTTCCCATATTAGTTTAGGAAATCTTACATCAGTTCCAAGTAAGCTTCGATTTGCAATTGTGTTTGTTTAGAAAGTTCTATAATTTATAAATACTAATACGTTGTTACTTGAAAAGTTGAGTTGAACTGAGACATAAGACAAAGGGAAAGCCTCTAAGAATTTTATTTGAGTTGTAAGAGAAAGAATACAGCTTGATATGATTATTGTTGAGTTTTGAGTTAATAAATAAGTAGAGTATTTGATTGTGTGTTTTTGTTTTGATAAAATAAAAGCCAATATTATTAAACAACTAATTGAAAATCGTCCAGCATGATTTGTTTGACAAAAAAATCTTCACTAATGGTAGAAAATACATGTAACATGTCCTATACATATATAATTTGAAAAATCATTAGATTAATAGAATTACAAAATATAAAAAATTATACTATAAACCACGAACTATCAGATTTGACCAATTGCACAAACTGTTTCATAGATATCTATGTATATCTATTCCCTTAGATTTGCTATCCAACTAGTTTAAATTCAAAATTGATATTAAGATCTGACGAAAAGACTCAAAAAATTTCAAATCTAATATATAAATTTGAAAAAAACTCTTAGATCTAAGAAAAAAATTGCAAAAAAAATGAATAGAACTCTCACTAGGATGGATAGCATAGGAGAGAAGAAAAACTCGCAATAGTAAAATATTAGGAGAGACAAAACTTCTACTAAAATATTCTAAAAAATCTTCATTAAATATAAAATAAAAATAGAGAAAGAAGAAGGGAGGCCTTAGTTTAAGGCCAAGATCTCCCCCCTCCAGAGAAATAACAGTAGATGAAAGGTTGAAAGTAGAAAGAAGGCAAAGAGAACGGATGAAAGTCTGATTTGATTGTGTTTTTATTTCTCTCTTCTTCTCACATTTTTTTTTTTGTTTGTGTTTAAAATTGTTTCCGCTATACCTTTTTTTTTTTAATTGGGCAACATGTTTTCGCCAATTCTTGTAGTGATGACGGGAAGGACAATTATTTGGGAGTTTGGTAGGGCTGGCAATTATTTGCAGACAAGAAGAAAAGCATGTGACTCCGTGAGAAAAGTTATAGTATTTGGACTTTCTGCTCTTTTAGATGAAGAGGCTCACACTTAAATAGGTCCCACTTTTAAAATTTCGATGACGCAAATTATATCACAACATTCCATCAGCGGTATGACATAATTTCAACTATTAAATTTTGGTTTAATTCCATTTTGTCCCCCCAAACTTTGGACGATTACCCACTTTAGTCCCTAAACTTCAAAATGGGACACTTAAGTCCCTAAACTTATAAATACCTCCCAATTAAGGTAAATTGTTAACAAAATTCTGAATGCCGTGGTGGTCGAAATGTCCCATTTTATAAGGGTTTATGGATTTAAATGTATCATTTTATAAGGTTTAGGGACTTAAATGTCCCATTTTAAAATTTAGGGACTAAAGTGGATAATCGTCCAAAGTTTAGGGGATAAAGTGGAATTAACCCTTAAATTTTTGAGAATCTTTTTTTTTTTTTTTTTGTCAACTTCAAGAAACCTGACTATTGACTTTACAAACCTAAGTCCAAAGTACACCTCAAAAGCCATGGACTTGGATCAGATCTACCAAGTTTTGAGAATCAGATCTACCAAGTTTTGGACTTGGATGAATCTGCTGGAGATTTGACTTGTGTGTTGCAACTTGCAAGGTGAGGCTATTTTTGCCATGAAGAGTGCAAAATAGTACAATTCCAGCACTGGTGTCCAATTGAGGCGTTTGACTTGACTCCGACGCAGACCCACTGACTTTATTGCTGCCCGGATGACATTCTCACGAGTTTGGAAAAGAAGATCCAGAGCTGAAATCTCGTGAATTTAGGTACCCATTGGATATCTATGAATATTTTTTATGGATTAATCATTTCTATATTGATAGTGTACACTGTTATTATTAGATGAATAATAAATATGTAAAAATTTAATTTTGCACACTTGTCATTCATCCAACGCTGACAGTGTATACACTATCAGTGTATATAGGATTTACTCATTTTTTATTATGTAATTATGATTTAAATTCAGGAACAATAAAAACATATGAAAATTTAGAATAATAAAAATACAATTCAATCACCATTTTCAAAACATAGAATCAATATTCAAGAATGTTGCACACAAAAAATCATGAATAGAGAGTACGAACTGTCAACAAATAATTCTTGAAATTTTTTTTTATCTATATTCACCATTGGAGCTTGCATGTGTTTAAATCTTTTCCACTTTATCTTATATAAACACTAGGGGAGAAGCCTGCGCAATGCGCAGGAGTGAGTGCCTGTTTATAATTTATTAAGCATCATAAGATTAAGAAAAGTAAAAATTACTATCAATATCGGTAAGAAAATGAGAAAGTATAATCATTTTTAAATGCACAAATAGAATCAAATACACTAATTTGTTTAAGTGGAGAAATGTAAAAATAACCAAATGGTCATTTAAACACATAATACGAATGTTTACAAAATTTACTATGAAAACATTTATAAAAAAAAAATTTTAATCACTTTCGTCCTTGCAATTGTAATGATTAGAAAGAAAATCAAACAACTAATTATAAATCCTTTATTTTAAGATTGAACTATTTCAGGTTGTAAATTATTTCTCCTAAAGTAATCAACAGACAGGAGCCCCTAGCCATAAACTATCATATGCTTAGACATTTAGGAATGTTTGGTGTGCTTTTGTTAATTAGTGCCTATTTGTGTTTCCCCTTATCACTGCTAAAACATGTTTCACTACACATCTCTTATTTATTACAGTGATTTGCAGGGCTCCATAAGTCATACTAATCAAAGCAAAGGTTGTGCTAAGCTAATGAACAAAAATTTTATAAACATGCAACTAATAAACAGACAAGCATTTCAACAAATTCAAGAAAAGGTGCTGATAAACTAATCAACAAATCTTTAATCCCGACAGAGTAGAAACTATTTGTTCCATGTAAAAAACATTCAGAAATTTTACGAACATTAATTCACGTCCAATCAACTATCCACAATAAACATGTATTAATTGAGAATGAAAATTGAGACTTTGTCTTGAGCACAAAGTTCTGTAAGCAGATGACTGTTTTCTCACCTTTCAACCACCTACAACCATGGGAATCAAAGTTTAAGAACACATTTAGAAGATGTAAAAAGGCACAAAAACAATCTATTGCATCACAAAATATTCAAATTCGTAGCCTAACTAATAAGAGCAAATTGCAGAAAAGAATTCACCATGCCTATTGAACCAACTGAAGCCAAAAAAAGTACAGAAACGGATAGTGGAAATAGAAATACCTGACCCAACACCTGAAAAAAGCATGAAACCCAACCCCTTGAGCCAACAACATTCTTTAATATCCAAGTGCCCCATGATTGTGAGGAAGCTCAAGAGTATTGCAGTGCTTCTTGTAATGGAATGACAATCATTGCTCATCCATTATCTATTCAAAGTTGGTTAAAGATCTGTTAAATAATGTTTTCAATAAACCATACTCTTCATATCCGTTGCAATCCTTATCGGTTACGAGAAGAGCAAAGATTCAACAAGAATTCTTGCCAAGAGTGCCATTTATTGAAACCACTAATCAAAGTTCCATTACTCTCTTAAATGGCATGAAAACCCTCTCAAACACAGCTCCCTCGGCTAATTTGAGTTCTTCGTGTTGGATCCTTAATCCAACATTGGACTTATATGTGAATGATTATGTGTTACAAACTGTCAATTAAGATTAAATCCAATTAAACTGATCAAATATAGTTTGGAATTAATGTATCTAATAGGGTGTGGGCCTTTAATGTGTAGAAACTTAAGATCTCCTATTTCTATGATTGGCTGAAATAGGGTTCCAAAGGGTACAGGAATGTTACCTATAAATAGGGTTATGGTCCCCAAGTCACACGTATTATTCTATTTATCGTATTTTCTAATACCACAAAAATAGCTCTTCCCTGATGTCCCATCGTCAGGAAAGATACCAGAGAGATACTAAAGGGCTCTCTCAAGGATCAACAAATATGTGTTGATCTGGAAGGCCATCCTAATATCCTTGGAGATTCATATATCAGTTTGTCGATATGAATTCAGGTACGCTTCCACTATTTTACTGTTAATTTATTTCTTAATAATCGCCATATAGATTTTGGGTTTAATAGGTGATGGTTTTCATCAATGGTTAAATTTAGATAACCACCCTAACAAGTGGTATCAGAGTTAAATATGATTGATTATTGGAAAATAATTTGGATTTAGTAATTTGTGTATATATGTATATTTTATGTCGTGCAAATTCGGATTTTGGTTATATGATTGTCGGCTCTTAAATATAATGGTCAATTGTTAATGATATGAATCCAATCTTGGTTGCTGATGGCATGAATTGATGTGATAAACAATTGCCTTCTAATTGCATGTCGTATGAATTCATATGGTTACTTTCAATCCAGTGGGCTCCACAGATTGTTAGAATTGCAATCACTTTTGTTTTGCCGCATGGCCAATGAATCCAGATTCCTTGTTTGCTTATGTCATTCACGTGCCTTTTTTTAATGATTGTTGTGTGAATCTGTGAACAACGTGGGCCAAGGTTCCATGATAGTCAAACCTTGGTTGTTGGCTTTGATGTTTTTAGGCTTCATTGTTATGCAAATTGATTTTCAATATATTTATGTTAAGGATATTAAGATTTCTCTAATTTAAGTGAACCCTAATAAAATTAATAAGATATTTAAACCCTACAAAATCCATAGATTAGGCCCACTAAATATACAATTTTATAAGACTTTATGGACTTTTAAGAAAAAAAAATTGGACTTGAATAATAAATTGGGTCAAATTATGGATATGGACCTTTGGTCCAATAAGTCTTGATCCAATTGACTAGTTTGACCAGAATTGACTGGATTGACCAGGTTTGACCATGTTTTGACCAGAGTTGATCAAAGTTGACTTTGATCAAAATTTTATTTAATTTGTATAATTTTAAATTTGAATATTGGTATGATTATATATATTTTGGAATAAATTAATTGAAATAATATGCCACCAAAGTGACATCTATTATGAAAATTAATTTATTTTAAAATATAACTAGTAGGGTACTTGTAATTTTGTGAATATTGATCGGCCCAAAGGAAGGTCAATATTTAATAAAAGTAAATGTGCACTTGTGGTAATAAATACGTGATAATTATTTAGATTTTATATGTGATTTATAAATTGGCCCAAAGAAAAATTTATTTTTTGACATGTTATTATTATCAGTATTTATTATTGCACCAAAATATCACTTAGAAGTTAATATTTTTGTCCAAAAATAAAATATTAATGGAATATCGGTATCTTGAGATGGGATTGATTTTATTTAAATTTATTATTATTTTGGTTTATGTGAGTTTGTTTTAATTATTTAATGTTTTCTATTCAGTTGCAAATGATTTTACGAATATTACTACCAACATCAATAATATCCCTATATTGAATGGCACAAACTTCAAGTCTTGGAAAGAAAATCTCTTGATAGTACTTGGAGTAATGGATCTCGACCTTGCATTAAGGGATGATTCTCCCCCACCTCTTACAGATCAGAATACCTCTGATGAAAAGAGAAATAATGAGAGGTGGGAGAGATCGAATCGTTTGTGTCTGATGATCATTAAAAAAGCCGTTCCAAAAGCATTCAGAGAAACAATGTCAGAAACGACAGTAACCGCTAAAGAGTTCATTTAGGACATTAAAAAAAGATGTCAAGAACGAAAAAGTTGAAATTAGTACGCTCTTGACACTTAGTGGTAAAGGTAATATCAGATAGTACATTATGGAAATGTCTCATCTTGTTTTAAAATTAAATGTACTTAAATTGACACTCTCTGAAGAGTTACTAGTGCATTTGATTTTAATATCTCTTCCTACATAGTTTAGCCAGTTGAAGGTGAATTACAACTATCAAAATGAGACTTAGTCGCTAAATGAACTCATCTCACACTGTGTAGATGAAGAGGAAAGGTTGACACAAGATCAAACAGAAAGTATCCATTTGGTGTCAACCACTAATAATAAAAGTAAGGGACTTAAGAGAAAAAAGAAAAAAGCAACTGTAGGTACAGCGTCACAAAAGAAATTAGATGATCAGGGAAAGAATAGTTATTTCTTCTGTGGAGCTGAAGGGCATAAAAAGAAACATTGCACTAACTATCACGCTTGGCGTGCTAAGAAAGTTATGCTTCTTAATTTGGTTTGTTCTGAGGTTAATTTAATTTCGGTATCTAGACATACATGATGGTTAGATTCTAGTACAACAACTCACATCCTTGTGTCTATGTAGGGTTGTCTGAATTATCAAAAGTCTAATGATAATGAAAAATATATCTACGTGGGCAATGGCAAAACAGTTCAAGTTGAGACAATTGGAGTTTTTAGATTATTGTTAAAGGCCGAATTTATTTGGATCTCAATGAGACATTTGTTGTACTGTCTTTTCTACGGAATTTGATTTCTATTTCACTTTTGAACAAATTTGGTTATTTTTGTTCTTTTGAAAATGAAAAATTTGAATTGTTTCATGATTTAAAATTGGTTGGTTCTGATTCTTTAATGCACTACGATAATTTATATTTAATTGATACATTTGTCTCATTTAATGAATCTCTGCATTTGAGTATTAGAGGAATAAAGAGAAAATTAATCAATGAGAATTCAACCATATTATGGCACAAGAGATTGGGACATATCTCCAAACGGAGAATGGAAAAACTTGTGTCAAATGAAATTCTCGACCCCTTGAATTTTACAAATTTTAATGATTGTATTAACTGTGTAATGAGGAAACAAATCAATAAAAGGAGATTTGAAACCAATAGATCCTCAGACGTCTTAGAACTTATACATACGGATATTTGTGGGCCATTTTCTACGTCTATTTGGAATGATCAACAATATTTTATAACGTTTATAAACGATTTTTCAAGATATGGTTACATATATCTCATTTCTGAAAAGTCACAGTCACTGGACGCGTTCGGAAATTTTAAAACTGAAGTTGAGAATCAACTCAACAAAAGAATTAAAAACATCAGATCTGACTGTGGTGGGAGTGCTATGGTAGATATGACGGTTCAGGTGAACAACGTCCAGAACCATTTGCTAAATATCTAGAGGAATGCGGTATCGTCCCACAATACACTATGCTGGATTCACCCACTATAAATGGTGTAGGTAAAAAATGAAATAGAACGTTGAAGAACATGATAAGGATTATGATATGTCATTCTATCTTACCAGAGTCATTCTGGGGAGAAGCACTTAAGACTGCAGCATATATCTTAACAGAATTCCAACTAAAGCAACTATCAAAACCCCTTATGAACCTTAGACAGGGAAAAAACCCAGTTTAAAACATCTTCATGTTTAGGGATGTTTAGTTGAGGTAAGGTCTTACAGACCAAATGAAAAGAAATTTGATTCAAAAATAGTTAGTTGTTATTTTATTGGATATTCTGAAAGATCCAGAGGTTACAAGTTTTATGATTCCACAACTAAATCAATTTTTGAGACAAAAATGCCCAATTCTTCGAGGATGTTGAGTTTGGGGGAGAAAATACAGTAAGAGACATTATTTTTAAAGAGGAATATATTAATATTCCCACATGTATCATTGATTTTGTTCGGAATCCTATTTCTGAACTTGATTATGACATGACAAATCAAGACAATGTCGAAGAACAAACTGTTATAGAAGAACAAACTCTTCCTTTCCAAGAACCAGTGCCATTAAGAAGATCCACTAGAGAAACGAGAAGTGCAGTGCCAGATGATTACATCATTTTTCTCCAAGAACATGAGGATGACACTGGATTGATGGAATATGATCCAATCAACTTCCGTCAAGCCATGGAAAGTTTAAATTTTTAAAAGTGGATCAATGCCATGAATGAAAAAATTAAATCCATGAAGAACAATGATATTTGGGATCTTGTCTCATTGCCAGAAAGAGCGAAACACATTGGTTGTAAATGAATATTTAAAATCAAAAGAGATTCAAAAGGTAATGTGGAAAGATATAAAATTCGTCTTGTCGCCAAGAGATTTACACAAAAAGAAGGTATCGACTATAAAGAAATCTTCTCTCCGGTCTCTTCAAAGAACTCTTTTAAAATTATCATGGCATTAGTGACCCATTTCGATATTGAGTTATATCAGATGGATGTAAAGATAGCGTTTCTCAATGGTAACATTGATGAGACAATTTATATAGAGCAACCAGAAAACTTTGTATCAGGAAATCCAAAGAATATAGTTTACAAATTTAAAAAATCCATCTATGAGTTCAAAGAAGCGTCTCGACATGATATTTCAAATTTCATCAAATGATCATCTCATTTAGTTTCGAGATTAATTTAGTAGATGATTGTATATACTATAAGTTCTGTGGGAGCAAGTATATTTTTCTGATATTGTACTGATAGAGCAATTATTGGGCAACTTTTGCGCTGTTATTTGATCATAATTTTGGCTACTTACTGTGCTAAATATTGAGATTTTACTCATATTTGATATTTGTGTAAATCATAGGCGGTTGATGTTAAAAGTGGTATCTCGGGGAAAATTTCCAGAAGACTTTTTATTTCAGAACGTGCTCACACCAGAACCTGTAGGAAGATGCCAAAAAGACGGACCCCGCGAGATTTGTAGCAAAAGTGGGCAATTAGAAAATCAAAAGGCTCGTGGGTCGTGGAGGTGCAGGGGATTAAAACCCTATTCTTAGAGAAAGTAGAGTCTCAGACGTTTTCTTTCTTTTCAGCGGCTATCCTGGAGAGAATTGAAAAAGCCAGATTCACGTAGGTCTTACAAGAAGGAGATCAAGGGTCTTGAGGCTACAAAAAGCTTTTGAGTTTTGACCATTTGAAATGGCGGCAATCTGCGGCAAATAGGAAAAAAAAGCCAAATTTACGTGTGATGAATAGATTAGCTTTTGTTTTCTCCCGTCAGACGATTCATTCTTTGGTTTTGGCTTGCAGCCGACTTTCTCTAGTGCTTTTATTTTACTTTTTGTGTCAGTACGAACACAAAAACCCAGAGATAATCAAGACTTTTTCTTTTGCTTTCTTCGTTACGTTATCGTTCCCAATTCTTTGATGTTTGTATGGATGGAATCAATCAAACCACGCAAGAGTGACACGATGAGGAGCGGTTAGGTTTCTCCTCTACCCAAAAGTTGACGCGAAGGCGCGCTCCATAACATATATGAGATCTAATCAAATTTTCATTATTTCTTCCAATTCGTTACTATTCATGCATTTTCTGGATTAATTATTCATGGTATTTTATTAATTGAACATCAACGGCCGGATATTGAATTTAATCTAATAGCCTACTGCCACATTACAACATTAATTGAATTGAATCCATAGTTGTTCGTTTAGTTGACAACTAGTGGCAACCACCATAATTGATTTTATGTTAGCAAAACGTAAGATTTAGTTTAAATAAACCCTCTTAGCGTGTTAGTGTTTATTGGTTAGGGTTGGATTCTTCTAGTTTTAATACAATTGGATAATTAAATTCCTACGGCCGTACCTAGAGTTGTTTTCTGGTTAGAGAAGCAGTCAATTGTCATACCTTGACTGTCGAAAAAGTAAGGAAGAACTGGCTGTCAGAGTTTGTTGATTGGTATAACCAATCTAGTGACGAATGAATGAAATATCTTTGCATCGATGATCATTTAATTGGACCGTGCCTGAAAAGTTGATTCTTTGGATGGAATTTTACTAATTGCTATTTTTAGGAAATTATACTTGGTGAGTTAGTTTTGGAGTTTTGTTTATTTTATTTTCATTTTTATTCCATTAATTATTCCCCAATTTTGTTCTATTGACTTGGAAAGAAACAACTTCCTACCCATTTCCTGTGGAATTGACCCTACTTGTCACTATCTACTAGTTAGTGAATTTAGTCAAATAATTAAATCTGGTATATCAGATTAAACAAACTCTTAGGGAATAGGGTGAATCAAGTAACCCATTGCACAGCTAGAGTCTCTGCTCCAATATTTAGAATTGATTATTGATTACTTTTGATGGTAGTTAGGTTTTATTATTATTATTATTGCACAGTTACGACCCCTGTCATGTACGTTGATGACATTTTGTTTGCCAGCAACGATATGGGTCTATTGCATGAAACCAAGAAATTTCTAACTAAAAATTTTGAGATGAAAGATCTTGCTGATACATCTTTTGTGTTAGGCATACAGATACATCGGGATCGCTCTCGGAGTATTTTAGAATTATCACAAAAGAGCTATATCGAAAAGATTTTTAAAAGGTATGGCATGCAAAATTGTAAATCAGGTGACACCCCTATGGTTAAAGGAGATAAATTTAGTTTTGAGTAGTGTCTTAAGAATGCTTTTGAGGAAAAAGGGATGCAAAAGATTCCTTATGCGTCAGCAGTAGGGAGTCTAATGTATACGCGTTCGGATATTGCGTACATTACTGGAATGTTGGGTAAATATTTAAGCAATTCTGGATTAAATCATTGGAAAACAACCAAACGGGTCTTACGGTATTTACAGAAAACAAAGAATTACATGCTTACTTGTCGGAAGTCAGATGAGTTAGAGATCATTGGGTATATTGATTCCGATTATGCTGTATGCCAAGATATTATGAAGTCAACGTCAGGCTATATCTACTTATTGGCTGAAGGTGTCATATCCTGGAAGAGTGCTAAACAGTCCCTCATAGCATCTATTACTATGGCTGTAGAATTTATAACTTGTTATGAGGCATCCAACCATGAAATTTGGCTGCGAAACTTCGTCACAAGATTACGTGTAGTGGATAGTATTCAAAAATCATTCAAATTATTTTGTGACAATAAGTTAGCAGTCCTATATTCCAATAATAACAGGAGCACAACGAAATTTAAACATATATATATATATCAAATTTCTGATTATTAAAGAAAGAGTACAGAGTGGACAGTTATCGATAGAGCATATCATGACAAACTCTATGGTTGCAGATCCACTTACTAAGGGATTGCCACCCAAAATGTTTCATGGGCATACTGCTCGTATGGGTGTCACGTTATTAAATGATGTACAGTTTTAGTGGGAATTTGTTATTCTAAATGCTCTTATGATATTTTTCGATTATTAAGGATTTAAGGATGTTTTATGCATAAATAAAGTTTGGATTTATTTACACTCTGACTTTGGTATGGTTTGATCTCATAAAATTTAAGGTCGACCAGTTGAAAATAGGCATGTTTTGATCACATTACATGAAATTCTATACTACACATCCACATCATGATTCATGTTATTCAATTATATTAATATATGTGACCATTGATGGGTTGAATTACGAAATTGTAACAAAGGGCGCTTTGATCCTATATTGGTATGATTGATGGACCGAATTAGTTACAGGTACATTATGAAATGACAGTAAAGTTGAGCTCATACGGTTAATTGCGAAACATAATTATAAGGTTACATATATAGTTCAAATGGGAGATTGTTGGATCCTTAATCCAACATTGGACTTATATGTGAATGATTATGTATTGCAAACTGTCAATTAAGGTTAAACCCAATTAAAATGATCAAATATAGTTTGGATTTAATGCATCTAATAGGGTGTGGGTCTTTAATGTGTAGAAACTTAAGGTCTCCTATTTTTATGATTGGCTGAAATACGGTTCCAAAGGGTAACAGGAATGTTACCTATAAATAGGGTTATGACCCCCAAGTCACATGTATTATTCTATTTATCGTATTTTCTAGTACCACAAAAATAGCTCTTTGCTGATATCCCATTGCCAAGAAAGATACTAGAGAGATGCTAAAGGGCTCTTTCAAGGATCGGCAAATACGTGTTGACCTGGAAGGTCACTCCAATATCGTTGGAGATTCATATATCAGTTTGTCGATATGAATCCAGGTACGCTTCCATTATTTTATTGTTAATTTATTTCTTAACAATCGCCATATAGATTTTGGGTTTAATAGGTGATGGTTTTCACCAATGGTTAAATTTGGATAACCACCCTAACACTTCGCATTCTTCATTGAAAAACAATTCCCATTCTTTCCATCCAACTCTTCCTGCAAGTTCTCAAAAGACATTTTCCCCACTCTTTTGTCTTAATAACATGTCCCTCCATCTTAATGTCTTTTCCTCTATTTGTATTGTATTAATTACAGCTCTTTCGCCAAGTCCCGACCGGTCTTCCTTACCCACATTTAAAAGGGTATTATCGACATAACATCCCAACGCACGCATGATCAAGTTGTACACAGTGCTTAACCATTTGCATTATACTTTTTCTCTTCCATATTTATCCTTCCAATTGTCAGATGAAATTTTTCCAAAAGACAGCTGCAAAGTGCTTTTTATGTATGTATAGGATATAGATTTGGGTAGGGTCTGGATTTATACGTGGATCATACAAAATTCGATCCTATCAGGATCCATGATTCTTTAATAGAGTTGGGATTTGGGTAGGGTCTTAATTTGTAAATTTAAACCCAAACTCAAGAAAAATAATATAATGAATCTGGGTTGGGTTTAGGTAATACTCAACACATTGGCATGCCTAAGTGTGAATGTCAATTCTTTAATACAAATGAGGAACATACAATGTCATGGTGCAATCAAGAGATTATTCCTCGATTAATTAAATGAGTTTATTTAATCCATGGACACCATCTATTATTTGCAGTGTTGTAAGACTCGAGCCAGATCGACCGGTCTGACCATAAATCAGGGTTCTTCCTGAGTTGATTAGTAACACAAAATCACTTTGGTAAAAAAAAAAAAAAATCAATCAAAAATTGCCTAAACTAGTAATTCAGTTCGACTGGTTGACTTGATTCTCAAATTTTTTTTGTTTTCTCCAAATATAATTTTAGTTACCTAAATTGTAAAACTTTAATTTACTAATAGGAAGAAGAAAATGCCACCTACTTAGTGTAAACACCAAAATCGTTCGCTTCTCTAAATGATATCTGAATCAAGAAGTTTTCATCCCTACCATCTTATCAATTTAGTATCAAAAATTCCAACTTGTATTAATTTGTTTTAATTTAGTTTTTCAAGTAATTTTGGAGAACAGACATATTTTGGCCATTACATTTATATATATAATTTTTAGGTGTATATTTGATTGCAAATCTAATATTTTTGAATCATTTTGTATGGTTGGCCGAATATAACCAAGAAATTAATTTTAATATTTCTGAAACTTATAAAAATATAAAATAATTATAACATCATATTGACAACAGCGAGTTTTTGAGAACCGTTCGACCGACTCGACTAATTGACCCCTGATCGAGTAGTTTAGCTAAGTTGCTATCCGGTGTGAGTTTTAACAACATTGACTATATGAGTCTACTGCTAACATGGACCCGAGTATTATACATTGTCTAAATCACCTTTAAAATACTTACTAGTGGAACTTCTTGGATGTATGGTTCTATTTTATTATTCCAGAAAGAGGTTCAACACCTTTGGATTTAGGGATCTGTCATTAATCCATTTGCATGCACATCTTGTCGGTAAAGCAAAAAATTCCAGCAAACCAGACCTGTATAATCACCACATACATAATTATGAATCATAATATAGCACCAAATTAGACTAGTATAATTACCAGTGTAATTGCTAAGGAGTTCTTGCTCTAGTGATGGAAGTTGAGACTCTAAAATTTAGAGGTTTTGGATTCTAATTCCCTTTTCCTTCCGTTTCTTAAATTTCAATCTTTCTCTTTTTGGAAAAAAATGGGATTAGACTCGTATAATCAATGCCTAATTAAATGCTTGGTATCAATGTTTTGAGTTATAAGAACCTGCTTTACAATCGTGAAAGAGACTATAAAGTTAAAAATCAAGAGCCAATTGCAAATGAAATGACACAATAGAGATGTATTAATATTGATACACGAATAATGCTTGCAAATAATTACAAAAATTGAAGTAGAAAGTCAACAATGGTGGGAAAAAATGGAGGTTGACCTACCCGAGCATGAGTTGCGAGAGCACGATTGACTTTGCCGACATTGTCCTTTTCCTCCATATATTGTGATCTTTTTTTTTTTCTTTTCCCGAAAAGAGATTTAACGGTCAACTATTATAAACAGCTAATTTAGCCAACTGGCCTAACATCATTCCCCTGTGCTTTCTTCCATTATCATTCGTTCCACTTTAATTTTTATGTTTCCCCAAAGGCAACTTGTCGCTCCGAGATCTGTATCTCCATCTATAAACAGAAAAACTTACTGGTAAGGCTGCACACAATAAAGCTATTTGCAGAAATAGCTCCATGCTTCACTTTGAAAACATAAAGATTTTGACTTTGTTATTTTGACCTCAAGCTCAAACTCGAATAATTTGAATAGCAAATTTCTCTTGTTAACATAGTTGAAGCACTGAATTTTAAATAGGTGGAAGTAGGTTGCAAATTCAAAAAATTTTAAATTACATGTCTATCATGTAATTTTCTAGATCTTCAGGGGAGATAACTTCTGCGCCCTCAAGACGTGTGGCTTCGCTTGTAATTGTTAGTAGTTACTCTAATGAATTGCATAAATTGATCATTCTCAATGTCAAAATTACTAAATATGATCAAAGTCTTCACGAAATATGATAATGAGTGCCGATGAAGCCTTGGTTTAGTAGTCAAAGTTGAGATTTTATGACTTAGAAGTCTTGGATTCCAATTTCTCCTTCGTCCTCCTAACTTTTTAAATCTCATCCCTTTGCTATCAGAAGAAAAGAGGGACAAAAAGAGATCATGACTATAATCGAGAGTGCGAGAACCAACAATTAGGCTCCACGCAAACTTAGGCTAATTTTTTTTCCACTTTATTTGATCAATAGTTTTCGATCCCTCAAAAATTGTCTACTATTTGGCTTCCTTTTCTCTCTTTTTTTTTTCTTTTTCTCTCAATTAGAAAATGTTGGTCCTTAAACTTAATATTGTGACTCCTTGTTTACTACTTAATCTTTTCTACATCATTCATGCATTTAGGGAAGTCAGGTCCATGTCTCCCCCCTCTGTAACTATTTTTAATATCTAAAAAAATTAGGACTAGCATTCTTCCCTAGGTTTTTGTCGTAAAAAAAAAGAAAAAGAAAAGTTCATACAAAAGCAAGCGCTGAACAGCACAGTATTACCACTTACCCCATATCAGGCTAGCTATTTACTTTAGAGACAGTAAGAAAAAAAAAAAGTCATCTATACCGTCAAATATCCAGTACAGTGACTTAATCAGTGGGCTTTTGAATTTCCTTTCTTTCAATTTTTCTTCTCCGATTTGACATACTGCCTCTTCCATCACTTGGTAATATCTTTTGTAACTTTACTATTAATTTTTTGATTTGTTTTACTTGATTCTGTAGTTTATAATTTGCTACGATCCATAGATAGTAATTACTTCACCACTACCCTTCTATTTTTTTTTTTGAGCCGCTTCTAATCAACTTCATTACTCCAATAATTGTGTTTAATTTGAATAACCGAGAGGTAACATTAGTGATTTGGAGTTGACAAAACTTCTTTATCCACCAAAAATAAAAAAGAGAAGAAAAGAAATCTGCTAGAATACCAAATTTATAAGTTTATTGTCTTATCAAATTTTTGAAAAAGTCAGTGAAATAAGCCGCTTTCTTAAGCATAACTAATTTGCCAACTAGCACTTCACAATCTTGCTCAAATGTAATGTTCTCTTGTTACATAAATAAAGTTTCAATGAAGATTAATAAATTAGATAAAGCAAATAAAAATTCTTATTACGCAAATAGTACTTGAAATGGGACGAAGAAGTGGCATAGCAGAATTCAAAGAGAAAAAGAAAATGAAAGAAGTCCTTGCATTTACAGTGGTGGGCGGTGAAGACTATTGCTTTTATTCTGTGGATGAATAATTAGGCATGCCATCTTTGACTGTTACTCTTGGAGAGCAAACCACAAACTCAATTCCATTTCGTCTTTCTTGAAATGGAAACGGAAACAAAATCTGGAAAAATACGAAAAGGGAGTAGGAAATGGAAGTGGGAAAGGAAAATTTTAACAGAAAAAGGGAGTAAGAAATTGACAAATGAGGATTAAAACTGTCGTTTTCAATTTAGCATGTTGTCCTCTGCTACTCATCCCCACTACCATACAATTTATTGATGAAAATGATCGGTGACTTGAATTTGGCACAAAGTTCATTTTGGTCTTCACGAAAATGCAATTGCAAGTAACTTAAGTGATTTGACGCACAGAAGTATAAAGCACAATCCCTCTGTGAAAAGTAGCACACTTTTTTTGACCTCAAAAAATATCTTGGAGCTGAAATTTGTTCTATAATTGTAAAAGTATTCGTGGAATAGTGATTACTTAATAGAAACTCGTGGGTAAAGCCATTTTGTTGTTAAATCTTTTAACTTATTGGCTCAAGCATTATGTTGACCACAACACGCCAACCTTAATCTTCAACTCAGGATTGGGCTCAATTCATTAACTTATTATTAGTACGAAGGAAAATTGTAGGTGGAGTGTTATGTAAATTGAAAGCTAGGTTTTTTTAAATCTTTTTTTTTATGTGTAAGTGGGAGGCTCGAATCTGAAGTCTCTCACTTACGCTCCTTTTCCCTTTAACCACCTAAGTCATCCCTCCCCCAAACTGAAAGCTAGGTTAAATACTGCTTAGACCATAGAAAATTCCCTAACGGTTTTATGTTGTTATGGTATCTTTTCAGCTCTGGTTCCAAGCATTACTTTGAGTTTACAAGTCCATCTTTATCTCGAATTAAGTTGAGCTCAACTCATATTTGAGTATAGTTATAATGGAGCTCAATTCATAATCGAGTATAATTAAGCCTTGAGCTCAAATCATAATATCTAATTTAGCATTAATTTGAGTTTAGCAAGTCGATTTTTTCAATTGAATATAGTTATAGGATCTTGGTAGACTGATTGCTGAGTTTTGAGGGTAAGTAAATTTTTTTATTTTAGGGAGTCCTCTCAATGTTTTGCATGTTTGTCAAATTAGTGCCTAACGTTTCAACCAAAATAAATATGGTCTCTTAAGCTTTTGATTTTAGACACATTTAGGATAACTGACAAAAATCCAGCAATGATTAACTGTTAAAATCAAATTGCCGTTAGCAACAATTTTGATTTTGCATTTTGTGTCCTATTTGTTGAAGTTTGAATCATTCTAGTCCTTTAAATTTTAAGATGTGATATTGAGGATTTAAAATAAAAACAGAAATGCAAAGTAGAACGATATTATTTTCAATGGGTAATAGGAGTTATATCAATAAACAATATACAAAAGCTAATTAAACTTATTTTTTCTTCATTTTCATTTTTTATTTCATATTTGTTCATGCATTCAAGTCCTTTAAATTTTAAGATGTGATATTGAGGATTTAAAATAAAAACAGAAATGCAAAGTAGAACGATATTATTTTCAATGGGTAATAGGAGTTATATCAATAAACAATATACAAAAGCTAATTAAACTTATTTTTTCTTCATTTTCATTTTTTATTTCATATGTTCATGCAACTAACTTTGCATGTACTTCTTCTTTTTTGCATGGTTGGACTCAAATTTGATATAATACCTCTAATTATTGTTTTGTACTATTAGTGATTGAGTGACAAAGAGTTCTACTATTTCTTATTTGTAGTGATAATTAAACAACTTAATTAAATATCCCTTTGAAATAGAAGGAATATATACTGCTCAAAATATCCCTTTGCACGGGGACGGACGCCACTCCAAGATTTATTCATGGAACACAAGGTTACACGAGGGGAACTAGACCTTACCTCAAATTTTATCTTACATAGTACATCAAACTTAACCCTTCTAGCAGATGGCAATCCTAGTCTCTCCAATCGGACTTTCCCCCAAGCTAGTTGTGGAAGTGTGGATAATTGATCATAAACCCTGATGTGTTCTTGGGGATGATTAACACCCACATTAGATAATATGTCAACAATTTTGTTGATTTCCCTGAAACAGTGAGAGAACCTAGCAGAATCCGCAACCAGTTGCCAATATTTGCTTAACCTCCCTGCAAATGTGCCAAGGACAAAAGCACCGCTGTAGAATACTCTAACCTGGCTATACCCCTTTTGACAACAGAGACGAAAGGCAATCAATATTGCCAATGTTTCCACACGCAAACTAGAACTATTCCCCAGGAAAGCAGAAAAGGCCACTAGAAGGCGCCCATTAGCATCTCGTAAAATCTCTCCTCCCTCACTCACTCCTGGATTTCCCTTAGAACGTCCATGAATATTTAGTGTCAAACTTAAAACATCATCTGCCTTCCATCAAACCAACTTACAACCAAATTGTATTGATGGAGGAGAAATTAATTCATAGAATTGGTGAAATGTCTGCACCTCAACAGATTGCTTGAACTGAATCTCGAAAGCCATCTTTATTTCCTTGAAAATGCCTTGGCAGATATTATCACTACGCACCTTGACATCATCAAAAAATGCCTTATTTCTCGCCTTCCAAATGTTCCAACATATAAAACTTGGGAGAACAACTGAAACAAACCTCCTTGTATCAGTCTTATTTGAGGATAGCCACCAAGCAACTAGCCGAGCTCTTAAATTAGAAGTTAACAGCGAAAATCCACACGTATTTCCAAGTAATTCCACACGTCCACTGCTATTTGGTCAATAGAAAACACATGCTCAATAGATTCTTCCGTATGTAATGCGCAACAAAAACATTTTGAAGGTAACTGGAAACCAAACGTTCTTAGGACATCATCAACTGGCAGCCTACCCAACAACTGTGTAAACACTTGAGACAACAACTGTGAGTCCCAATGTCCATTTGTGCTGAAATCCCTAAAAGATAGATGCATAATAACAGGAGTTTTTAGGAATAGAGCTCCACTCCCCAACCAATTATCGTACCAAAAACTACAGGTTCCTCCGTGCACCAGTCACCGCATAGACAGTTGCTCGGTGTTATCCTTTTATTTTTGCATTTTAATAGGTTATTAATTGAGTTTGAAAAGAAGTAGTTATTTTGTAAAATTATTTGAATTATTGAATAATCATCAAGGTAAATGAATATTAAAATAAATACTTTAAAACTTTAGTATTAAATCATTGGATTAGTGCTTACCTTCACTAGGTAAGGAAAACAAGAAAAAACAAAAATAAGTTTTCTAAAAAATTACTAAAACTTCATATTGATTAGTACTTACCTTCACTAGTTTTCGTAATCCCAATTCCTAACTATTTTGAAGCCTACATCTACAACTCATGCAAGATTTTGTGTAGTGCTATTTATAATAAACTTATATGAAAGCTGAATTTTCCCATTCTTCAACAACTCATTTTTATTTTTCCATTTACTGTTATCTAATTGCTACTAATTATTTAACAACAAGATTTTCTTTAAGCTAAATGATGGTGTCATGTGCCTATATAAAATTCTTTTATGAAAGTATACATGGGATTAGCGATACATTTGTACTACATTTAATTCAATTCAGATTTCATTTCATCTTAAAACCATTATACTACTTGAAATCTAACGAACCATTGTAATCAAACTCTCAAACATTATGGACTAAAAATTTAAAGTCAAAACATTTGACTAATGAAAAATTTCATCTTGACCATTACCTATTGTGAATTTTGTTAGTGTCTAAAATTGGAAACTTTGGAGACTAAATTTTTTTAGCCAAAACTTTAGGGTCCAATTTGGCAGATAGATTAAATATTAGGGACAAAAACTCTATTTCTCCTTATATTTTGGGTAACTGATTATTTATCCCCTATTGTACCACATAATCCTCTCATTATACAATATGAAGTACTTTAACCCTTTTATGGTTTTCTGTGAAGTAGAAACAGGACAGAAAAGCATCTCGAGTGACGTCGTTAGTTGATATGCTAGTTATGCCCTCACTTAATATTAAACACAATGAGGATTCAATCACTGTGCACAAAATCATCAAGGCATTATGTGGTTAAGGCAGACCCACATTTAGACCAAGGAAACCTTGGTAGGGGTGCTCTTCGGCCAGTAATTGGAAATTCGGTAAAAAAATTTTGGTAATTTGAGAATCGATATTTTAAGACCAATATTTGATTACCTTCCAAACTTTAGCTTGATAAATTGGATTGGAGAACCAGTAATTTGGTAATATCCGAAATAAAAAATGTCAATAGTGAATTAAATTATTTAAATTGTCTCTAAAAATTTGTTGCAACAAAATTATATCTCATATATTTTTCCAACAAAATTCAATCAACTTAACTCAAACAAACATGATGTGCAACAAAGAAAATAATTAGGTTCATAATCCTAAGTCGTAAGTCATTATCTCAATTCTTAAACAACTTTGAAATATACATGAACTCCAAATTTAATTGTCAAGCTAAACTCCAAAATATCAACTTTCATCAAAATATGATTTCCAAGTATAGTTATAGTTATAAAAATTTCAATATAACACTTAAATACATATATATACACACAATATATGTGTGTGTGTGTATAACATTATATTATAAAAATTTTGCTAATTTGCCCAGTGACCAGTAATTTGGCAATGTACTTTAATATCTATTTCCAAACTATTTTACTAAACATTATATTTTGGTTTTAATGAATTCCATTTTACTGAAATCTGAAATTCGAGCTAGATTGGATCAGTCGACTTTTCGAATTTTTCTTAAATATGAACACCTCTAGACCTTGAGATAGTGGCTAATGGTGATATCTCTAAAATAGACATATAATGTAGACTTTTTATTTGTAAATTATTAAAAATTGAATTTTGTTTATCTTTTTTTTTTTTGTGATTGTGATAGAGTGGGGGTATGATTTCTTTGTTTAGTTTGAGTTTATTTTTGTAATGATTTAGTACAACTTGAAGGCTTAAACTACAGTTGAGAAGAAGATGGGAAAGCAAATAAAGTTCATAAAAAATCAGTTTTGAGCATATAAGTTGAATTGGTACTCGTTCATATTTTTATGGACTATAACTTTGTGATATGACGGTACTACAAGAGATTGTTTTTTAGGTGGTATTTTTTCTTGAAATAAACAAAGTAGTTTAAGAGTATTTTTATTTAGCAAAATGAGCAAAAGAGTAGCTTAGGGTTTTTAATATTTTGTTACACAGATAACAAAAGTAATGGAAGTAAGTGATTATTTTTCAAACTTTAGAGGTGCTAAGTGATATTAAAAGAAACCTCAAGGGAGGTTTCTGATATTATCCCAAAAATTAAATACCTATCATATAATTTTCATTTATTTTCTAAGCCATTCATAATTTCTTTCTTTTTTTTTTATAAAGAAAGAAAAAATAAAAACCTTGGACATCACAAACCGCTCATTTTCCTTTCGTGAATATAAATATGAACAAGTAAAATAGCTCATTAAGGGGGAGGATGGGTTAGGTGCTGTAGGGAGAAAAAATATAAGTGAAAAGTTTCGATTTAAGACCTCTCATATAAAAAAAAAAGGTATAACAACTCATTCTTTCACACCTTCAGTTGATCACAATTTCTTGTATGTGGTCTTTTTAGAGTATTTTATTGTTAACTATAGTCATGATTTTTGTTAATCAATTTGTCTATTCAGTAAATAAATAGCAATTCGATCTATTAATATGTATGGTCTTGGATCATTAATAATGTTTTTCTTTAGAATTTGACTATTTGATTGATACGATTACTTCTATTCTATTATGTCAAATGGCCGGGACAAAGGGCGCAATCTCGTGAGAGTGAGCTAACCCCAAAAACCCGACCTTAGTTCGAATTGCAGGCTGCAATTCGCCAGCATGAAACCAGAATCGCTAGTAATCGTCGGTCAATCATACGGCGGTGAATCCGCTCCCGGGCCTTGTACACACCGCCCGTCACACTATGGGAGCTGTCCATTCTTGAAGTCGTTACCTTAACCGCAAGGAGGGGATGCTGAAGGCAGGGATAGTGACTACCGTTGAAATTATGGTTTTTATCTATAGCAATAATTATATGGCTCATGATCGAGCATATTTGAGATTTTTGCTTATATGGGTTTTTTCAGCACTTCCAACTCGGGAGCAATTCGAACGACAAGTCGACAAGACTTGATCAACAGATTCAACTCTTTTGATCACAATTTCTTTAACTCCTAAGCAATTCGAACAACAAAACTTGGTCAACAGATTCAATACTGGGTGAGTCTCTTACTCTAACAGTAGTAATTTCAGCGATATTCCTCATTCGCGTCAATTGTTTATCTTCCTTTGATTTTATCTCACCTTTGTAGATCACATGTTTGATGAAAGTTCTCCCCGAATTCTTCACAGTTGACGCTGTGTTTGCAGTAATTAAATAGGTTTTGATGAATCCCATTTCGATTTTTTTGATCATTCAGCATAAATATCGGTATTTCTTGGGCATTGGAAACACTTAAAAAAAAAAATTTCCTGGGCAATGGAATTTGAAGAAAGTGCTGTTGAGAAATCACAAAAGAATCAGGAATGCTTTGATAAATTTTTAGTACTAACTCTTTGACGAAGTTTAAGGGCTGATTGGTGGTTGACTGGTTTCAGTGGATTGCAAGTGCCTTTTTGCTAGCTGCTGTAACCGATCGTGGATGTGTTGCTAACCTTTTTTTTTTTTTTGGCTAACTTAGTTGTTTGTTGTTTTTTTTTGGGGGGACTAAGGACTCATTTTCTGTTGTAATTGTTCAGTTTTCTCTTTCTTGTATTCGGTTTTGCTCTTTCTTTATCTTTAGTGAATTTGAACTTGGATTTGGTGCTTTAAAAAGTTGACATTGTTTCCTGTTCCACGTTCAGGATTGTCAGAAGTTTGAGCATCAGGTGTTCAGTGACAAGCGCACAGAGATTCTTTTAAACATATTTCAAAATCTCCTCATTGAGCTAGCATGTTTTAGTGATTAAGAAAAAAAGAGACTTACATATGTCTCCACCCTTAGGACGATGCTGATGTAGATGCGGTGCCTCTGATCAGTTCTGGCACCACCTTCCTCCTCTTCCTATTGCTACCTTGAGGAGAATGGGGTCCTTTATCTCTTTCCCAGTCTGACCACCTCCCATCCACGTGATGTCGGCATGTTCTACTGCAGGAATTTTCTCGACATCATCTCATGCATGAGTTTTTTCTGTCTTCCCTGCTCAGCCATTGCCTGCTTTGACCACCACCTTTTGTTCAGGGGTTCATCCTCCTCCGTCTACTTGAAAGCTGCCTAGTGGGAAAGCTGCCTAGTGGGAACCGAGACCTGTTCTGATTCAACAGAAGATGACACTCATTGTTATGATCTGGCAACTAGAACATTGAGAGGGCACACCATTTCTTGTTAGTTCTTTATGGAATCCTTTGTGCCACTGGTCTGTTGGTGTCGATCCTTCTCTCTTATGTTGAAGGTCGTGCAATTCCTCCTTTTTTTTGCGATCTCTGGGTACACTTAATGCAATTGCACGAGTAATCCTACCATTAATCTTAGGGGTTGGTCTGTCCCATATGGTTATTAGTCTTCTTTACAATGGGTACATGGAGATGAGCAAGGGATGCTAGAGAGGAAGAAAGAGCATGGCCTTGCTATAATAATAGTTGATCAAATAGACTAGAGCTTTGTCACCCTACCTTGTATCTCAGTTAGTTAATGTATTGAATAATGCATAGTCTCTTAGTTTCTTTGGCCTCTGTTCTGCCCTGGGAAGGGAGTAGCAGCGATAAGCTTTGTAATGCTCCTAATTTCGATTTTTGATGATTGTTGCAACTTTAATTGAAGACTTCCCCTTTGTTGTTGTATCCATTTATGAAATCTCAAAATCTTTCCTGCTTGGTGGTGCATTTTCCTTGTTATGTTAATTAGTGTTGATTTTTATGAGTTTGGCTTCAATCTGCACTCTGCATCCAATCTCATTCAATAGAATATGACTTCTTCCTGATATGGTAAGTTTGAATAATCCAAAAACAGAAAGTGGAAGGGCACAATATTTGACATGCAAATATAAGTGAAACAATAGATAGTACGCATGTTATATTATGCAACATGGGCTCGCCTTGTGGTGGAGTTGATCAGAATAATTAGTTACCTTCTCCGTTTCACTTAGCTTTCTACAAAGGAGTGTTGTTATTCACTTTTTTTTTTAATGTTCTGATAAATTAAACTTCATAAACCATTCCAACCTTTAAAAGCCTAGTCCTAGGAATTTCCAAGAGCTTCTGCCCTTGCCTGACATTCTTCCGAAGGAAATTGTAGGCATAGTTGACGACAAACTTCTTGAAGAAGGATGAATCTTGTTTTGCCACCACTTCTGCTTCTCCCAGAAGATAAAACACTCCTTGTTCTTTGGCTCTCTGCACAATCTGTAGCTCCTCTTCAACACCCAGCTGGGTGGACCCCGGAATGGTTCGGATCGAGGAATTGGTTGATTTTGCAGCATTAAATGACTGGATTGAACTTGATGAGACTCCGGTTGCACTTTGCTGTACCTCTGGCAGTGATTCTTCGACATGAACAGTTTTGGAACCGGATTTTCTAGGATTTCCATCTTTCTGCATTAAACCTGAATCTTGGATGTCTGAATCAGGCATTTGCTCTCTAGATGCATCTTCAAGGATGAAATGCTCATGCCTGATGAATTCCTTCAAGTTCTCCACAAGCTGCTGCTCAAACACCTGAGGCTCCTCAATTCTGTCATTGTATCCATACCTCACTACACAACGAAACACTCGATAATCTCTTGGCTCAACCTGTCGAAAAAGAAACCTTTCATCCAGTGGCACTTTACTAATTGGGAGGGACTTTATGGAGACCAGCACCGTGACTGAGTAAACTGTTGGAATGTTAGAAACAAAGTGGGGAAATATTGGTGGAATACCCTGAACGAGTTCAGAGTATAGAAGTCCAATACCAGGTACTCTTCTAATTTGTGGGTTTCTGGCCAAATCTTTCACATAATCACTGGATACCTTGTTCTCGAGCTCAAACAAGTATCGCTCTTTGTAGACATAATGCCAAATTCCCATAGTTGTCATCAAGAAGAATGAAAATGCTATAGGGAGGTAACCACCTTGTATGAATTTGGAGAGCACAGCTGATAGATATATGGAGTCTGTGCAAAAGAACGTTAGAAAGAAGAGAGCTATCCACCATATGCTTGCCTTCCATATAAAAGTCATAATTAAAGTGACCAGACTACTGGTTATCACAAATACAGAGACGACAGCAATTCCTGCATTAGAAAATTGGTTATATGTTTTCGCTTCTCTAATAAGATATAAAAAAATTTCTTAGTGCTACATTTTATATCTGAAGCAACAGACAAATTCAGGAATCTGTAGTTCTTGAAAGAAGCATGTTAAGGAGTAGCATGGGTCCTTGATAACTTTTGTTCTTAAAATACCTGATTTTGTTGTTTGACTTTCTGAGTATGAGCAGAGAGGCATAACACATCCACACAAACACAATCTGCTGTCCTGAAGGTATTTTGACTTTGCTGTCTTGTGCTATTAGCACCTTTCTACCAGACAGAAGATTAAACAACTGCTATTCGTCTATGTTTATGACACATATCTCATAGTTATATAGAGAGGGATATACACACAAATCAATCATGTTGTTCTTCATTTTAAAAGCCAACTACCGAATTTAATTTGCAGTTGCGAAAGAACCATAAATTTAGAATATGTTCCTATAACTGTAAAGTTCGATGGGCATAAAGAGCATAAAATGTGAAATCATTGGGTAGTGGATTTCTCAAAGTTTAGATTACATAAAATCTAATTAACCGATGTATGTACAGGCTTAGGATTACGCCATGCCTGAGTTGATCATGTTTCATATATAGAGGGAAAGACTAACTTCTATTTACTACACTGTCTAATTCAGTTAATTAACTTTCCAAATCCAAGAGTATATTGAGATTACCATAAGCATTGCCGATCTTTTCTGTGGTTCTGAATATTGCAGTAACCATTATACAAGCCGTCATGATGAAATAGTTGAGCTCAGGAATATAAACCTGGCCCTCATACTTGGCAGATGTGTGAACAACTCTAACCCTTGGGAAACAACCTAGATTAAGGGCCTGAGAAATAATTGCAAAGGCCGCAGATATCATAGCTTGACTGGCAATAATGGCTGCAACGACAGCTATAACAAATGTAGGCCAATAGATTGAATCTGTCAATCCAACATAGCAGTCAACCATTTATAGAACTGTTAACTCCTCGGTTATGCATATAATATTGGTGATTAAATATTCCAAAACTAGCACTAAGAACTTGCCTGGAACTGACTTATAGAATGTGTTGCCGACATTTTCAGGGAACTTCATGAGGTATGCAGCTTGACCTAGGTAAGTTGAAATTAGGGTCGGGAACACTACACTGGAGAAACTAATCTGCAGAATTTTTACACAGAAAAGAAAAGAAAAAGTCATGAACAGCTTAATAGTCATATGACAAAGCATAAAAAGGTTGTACATTGCAGAGACTGTAGTTTTATCCTTTAATAATCTTCTCCATGTCTGGTTTGGACATGCAATGTTTTCCCTCATATAGCTTCTTTTAGTTACATAGTACGAAATACGGTAAGCAATCATCTTTAACTTGGGCATGCCAACAAGATGTTTGGCAAGAAGCAGAATTTAAAAACTAGGTTCATCATTTTCTTTTGATTTGCACCAAGTTCAGAATGTAGAAATACATTTATGATATTTGTTGTAGTCGTGCATAGTGCATATACGTTTGCTAGTGACGGATATAGGATTGAGTAACATACCTGAACAGCCCTCACACTAAAGTGACTCAAATCAGCAAACATAGCTTCGGTCCCTGTTTCATATTATTGTCTGCAAGTTAGGATACACTAACCATATGTGAATGTGAGAAAATTAAATAATTGGGAGTGACAGTATTAGCCTCTGACCTGTAACGCATAGGACGACTCCACCTAGTGATTTCCATCCTTTCTTACCATTTCTTCTGAAGTAATCGAATATGTATTTTGGATTGAAAGCACGTAGGACCCCAGGGTCATGCTTAAATAAGTTGTAGAAGCCAGTAAGACCTATACATAGGAACCACAAGCTGATTGCTGGAGCGAATGAGAAGCCAACCTTGTCCGTGCCAAAGCGTTGAACGGAGAAGAGAACGATCAATATTGCAATTGAAATTCCAACAACAGCGTCTGGACAATCAAAAAGTTCAGCCCCATTTGGGTTAAGGTACGCTTACATGTATGCTATACAAAGTTTGTCCAAATGTTAGTTGTTTCTAAGAAAGATTGTGATTTAATGGAATGTGATTAAACTCGATGGAGCACTAAATATCAGTATTTGCATTCTGATCTTCAAGAACAGCAAACTGTGTTTCTTTTGAAAAATCAGACACTATACAGTTGCAAGGCCATAGGGAAGTAAGATTAGCAAATGTTACCTTGTTTGAGGGATGTGATCCCGCTCACAGCAGAAAGCACTGCAACCATAAGGACCATCAAAGTCGTGTTAGTGTTCCTTTGCAAAATTAAGGACCTTGCAACAGCTTAACATTTTTCTTGCTATTAAGTTGTGATACCAATTCCTCTTGTACTACTACATCGATAGGACTTCAGAAGATACAGTACATAGTAAATGTTGCTATTTCTAATTGAATGAAATGCATTCCACAGATGAAGTATTGCTTAAAGTTAGAGCATAGTTAGCATTTAATGATTTTCTTTCATTCATTAGTTACCTCAAGCACTAACCTTATGCAAATTTACTTCATTCTTCTATTTGTTATTTCATAAAATGAACACAAAATGAATTAAAGTTCTGATGTCATTCTATCACCATTATTTCCTTACAAAACATTAATTCAATTCTTCTCACTCATCAACTTCGGCTCATTTACTTTTCCACCAATTTGTCCTGTTTGACTCAAACTCAAGATTCTCTTTGTTGAACTAATGATTTTAGTGTGTATTTTTATTATGATATGTACTACTTCAGGCTTCTTTTTGGTACTTTATGAGGTACAAACACACTTGATCACTGGGTTCTATTCAGTTATTCATATGAGATAGACAACTTTTTTTTTTTTCAGTATACTTGGTAAATAAGATTTTCCCGTAACTTGATTTTAATTTATATATTGAAGCTATGTGTAGCAACTAGCAAGGATAAGGTACTAGTGAAATTAGGTGACTGAAATTAAAGCAAAATATTCAGTTGTTCTTATTGAAAGATTAAAGAATGAAAATGGGGGTCTGATGTCTAAATGTATGTTGTGCAGGTGGCAGAATGTGACCTGAAATGCAGGGAGTGAGGATCCCATCACCCATGACCATAGAAGTTCCAAGGATGGGAAGAAACACAAGTATGATTTTTGCTACTTTGCTTCCTTCCAGGGTTTCTTTAACCTTTTGAGCCCTTCTCAACTGGTTGGAGGGTATATCTATTTTGTAATTTGAGACTTCCGTGTCCTCTGGCTGTTGGTTTGGAATAAGGCTTACCTTTGCATGTCTACAAATTAAGGAGTAGAGCGCAAATGTCCCGCCTGCACATAGATGTGCACCACCATTTACAGATTTGTAATTCATTATTGGCTGGATTGATCAGATAAACAGAGTATATTGTAGAAATTTAAGAAATAAAGGGATGATATGTTGTTTATAGTCAAATAGCATCAAATAGTTTGACTGAAACAAAAATTAATATGCAGAAAAGCATAACACTATATGAAACATTATTTGCATTTTTGGATTTTATATTTTCATATTTCACTACTTGAAGAAACTTAAAACCGCCACAGCTTAATTTGCAGAATTTCGAGACCCCAAAAACAAGATGTGGATTGAGCATCTTGATAAACAGGAAGATTAGCTGTGCCCTATATGAATTCAAGAAGTGGAAATGTTTCCTTGGCTGCCCCAATGAACTGATGAAGTGAAGGCTAGAGGCATAAGTTTGCCACAGAATCTTGGTCCAATGACCTCAGCAATTGTGTTTCATGGAATAATATCAAGTAAACTATTTGCATCACTTGACAATGTACTTGTTGTATTAGTATCAAATACTCACTGCCAAATAATGGGCCAGACAAAGAATGGCTCAATGAGTGTGTTAGACAAGACTAATTATCATTAATTGGGTGAAAGATACAAGGGTAAATTATTTATTATTCCCTATGGTTTTATATAATGCTAGATGACTCCTCTAAGATTTCAAAATAGCCACATAACCTTGTGATTTTATGTGAAGAAGAAAATGGACGGAATGCATAATCAGTTACGGTGTTTATATCAAACGCACTTTAAAAGTACGTGTGATAAAATCTTAATATTCATGTAGCCTTCTTATGATTTGTGCAAATATACATTTTACCTCCCGGGACTTTTGCATTTATTCACATAATCTCACTATACTTTTATATAAAGTGGTTAAGCCATCGATTGATTTATATTTAAATGACAACACTATTGACATTTCAACTAACGATGTTACGTAGGCTATTTTTCGTGAAGTTTTCACTTTATATAAAATCATAAGATGGTTGAAATGGATATTTTGAAACGTTAGGAGAAGTTATGTGACAATAGATTAAACCATAAAAGATTATACGTAATTTATCCTAGATACAATTATATCTCTTGACATGTCAAAGTTTTGATGACACAGACTGTCTAATACTCTCATATTTCAATCGCTTTCGGCATAGCAAATAGGACTTTATTTGGTGGATCATTACGCTACGGATCCTCACACATGAACCATATGCAGAAATTGTAGATCTCAAAGTAGGGTTCACATGAGAGGATTCAAATGATTCGTGTAGAACCAATCTACAGAAAAGTGCCTCCCACCAACCAAAATGATCCATCCTAGGAATCCACGCACGTCGCTTTTTGCCAACTCGTCAAAGCACAGTTTTCACCACAAAAACAAAAGAGAAAAAAAAAACAGAAAAACTACCACACAAATGCATTCCTAATCCTGATTATGGTAATTAATTATCATTAAAGTGGAGGAGAAATTACTAAAAGAACCAGTAATGAAGTGATGATTACCATGTTTAGACTACTCACCATTGCCATTGTCGTTTGCCCACAAGACAATACACACATACTTGATCAGTGGCAAGAGAGTTAGGGTATAGATAATCAGGGACAAAACACCAAGGAGGTCATTTTTGTCATGTATTCCATCAGGAAATGTACTGGAATATACGTACAATGGAGAAGTCCCAATGTCACCGTATATTACTCCTATGCTCTGAAATGCCAAACTGAGTGTGGTTTTCCATCCTAAATCCTGTTGAATTAAGCAAGTACAAGGGATAAAGAACTTTTATATCCAGTTAAAATGGTACAGCATTTTTGAAACTAGAAACCTCTTTTACGCTTTCTTTACTCATCTTATAGTCATGCCTTTCTTGCAAGTAAAAGCTGTTTGTTTTTTTTTTTCCTTTACTTCTCTTTTTAACACTTTTGAGATGAACGACAGTTGAATTTAATAATCAGTTTTTAACTTGTTAAAGTACTTAGAAATCGTTCTCAAATTTTTGGAGCGTGTTTTAAATGATATAATTAAGGAAAGCTAAACCAATCAAAAAGAAGTTCTAGTTAGAAGAAGTTATGAGGAAAAATGCCTTCAGATGTGAAAGAAAAAATAACTTTAAACTTTTGAGAACTTATATATATACATATTTATTTTTTTTAAAAAAAGCCACATATGTTAAAATATTTTGTATAGCTTTTTCATGATCACTTTTTTTTTTTTTTGGGTAAAACAGGTCCAGTAAATAGCAAAGCAAATAATTGACGACAATAGACTAGTGGAGTAACACTAGTGTTTAATAGTAACAACCTTGTTGCCATGGCCACCGCCGGTACGTTTGCCGGAAACTGTTCCGGCCTCCAAGTTGAGGGAGTCGATGCGGCGGAGCTTTGCCCACGACAGTTTCCGGTCCTTGAGGTTGTTGGCAGTTGATTTTCTAAAGCTTTTCTCTTTAATCTCATCCTTATCATCATCAGCTGTTACACCTTCACTAGGTGTAGGTGGAGGAAAAGAACTCCCCACCTCAGCTTCCTCAACAGCTCCATGCATTTCTGCAAATATGATCAACCCAAATGAAACCTCCTGTATTTGGAAATTGGTGGGTTCTTTTGGGTTCCACAACTTGGGTTTTTATAGGCCTGGCATGTACTATGATGCCATGTACCATAATATAATTGTAATCTAATTTGTTTTTATTCCTCGAAAGTCAAGAAGGAATATATAAATTTATCTCATTCAGCGTTGAAACTGGAAATTTGTCCAATTGGCCAATCATTTTTCTCCATGTCTGCACACGTACGTGTTGGCCGAAGCTAGCGTGCTTCTCCATGTCTAACGCATCCCCTAGACTTCTTTCCAGTTCGTCTCAAGAACTAATCCATTATTGCCAATAATTTTTTGTTAGTACTTTGCTGGAATAATTCTACTATCATTATTGCTATTATTTAATGGATTAACACTATTACTAGCAGCATATTCCCGTTTGCTTTTTGGGCATTGACATTTTGGATTGCATTTTTAAATTTCTTGATTTCTTGCCATAAAGGGACAGAAAATATATCATAATTAATGTGTTACTATAATTCATACATGCTGCCATCAGCTGGGAGATTCATTGGCTTGGTCTGAATTCTGTGTCTAGTATGTCAATTTAGATTTCTAATTTATGGTTGGTATGAAATTGATGCTAATGTATTTATGCAAGTTTTTATGGTTATCTTTTGATGTAATAAAAGTTGCAATCAAATCGATCTTGTTCCTTTCTTTTTTACTACATTGGAACCAAATATAGAGTTCTCGATTCAAGAATTAAGTGACATTGATCTGTCTTCATGGAGTTTCAGACTTCTACAATATAAAATTCCCCTACAAAGCAATGAAAGAAAGAGGACAAATTGGGATATTGTACTTTGGAAAAGAAAAAAATACATAACGGAATCAAAAACTGATATTGTACTTTGGAAAAGAAAAAAATTATATAGTATGAAAGAAGATTGGTAAGAGTATTTTAGTAAATATATCCAGAGACTAAAGGCAGCAGAAGAGAGATTTTGATGACAAGGTCATAAACAACCCAATCATAAGTCTCATCAGAGGAAGTCAAAGGCTCTTTAGAAACTGATTTCCGGTTAGGATCAGCAGGTTTAAGTTTTCTCCATTCAGATTCTTTGTATTTGTTTATATGTATTTTTTTACTATGGATAACACAAAATTTTATTATTTGGATATGACTATAGGTGCATTTGATAAAGTTGAAATCTAAAAACTAAAATATAAAGTTTGAATCCATTAAGTTACTGTATTATCAAGTACTAAATTTGATACGTTTGAGTGTATATTACATTAAGTGATAATTAAATAGCTTATCATTTATTTTTAGGAGTAAGTTTTATTTAGAAAATTAAGTGCTATTTAATTAATTCAAATATTATATTTCTAGTTATCAAGCATTTTTTAACATGTTAAGATCTGAACCCATTACCCAATTCAGCATTTAAATTTAATAGGTATATCATAATATGTGCAGACATGTTTGATAACAAAAAATAAAATATCTGAATTAATTATGTGGTATTGAATTTTCTTGTCCAAATTTACTCTAAAAAAAGTGATATGTTATTCACTTATCAATTAATGTGATATACATTCAAATGTATCAGAATTAGTGCTTAATAATTTAATAATTTAACAGACTTGGTCCTCAAATTCCATATTTCAGTTTTCAGGTTTCAATTTTATCAAATGTACCCTAAGTTTAAATGTTGAATTAAGTTATCAAACAGAACCTATATCTCAATTAGTACATTAGCATAATTAGACCAAATTTTTGGTCTCAAACCAATTGCATCAATTGGTATTCAATCAGCAAGCATGACAGGTGCCGAACCTGTACAATAATAAATACCTACTCGAGAAAAATACAGATTTTGTATATAGCGGTGAGTAGGGTCGAATCCACAGGGACTGGGGATAATTCGTTTCTTCTAGAGTCCAAAGTATGGGGGGTTTTTGGATTAAATACTAACTAAATAAATTAACTGCAGGAAATAATTGATTAAGAGAAATAATTAAGGGAAAACTCTAGCCAAGGGTACACTTCAGAAATGGTTCATGCACTGATCATTGATGCAGAAATAATTCCAACATTTAATAATAGATTAGTTATAGTTGTCATGCACGCGATAAACAACCAACCCTTCCTTAATTTCTCGATAGCTAAGGTACGACCGTTAGCTATTTCTCTAACCCAAAAATAACCCTAGGTATGACCGTATGATTTAATTTCTAGATTGCATTAATAATTAGAAAGGCCCAATCCTAACCAACAAACACGCTACGAGGGTTTGTTTAAATTAGATCATATGCTCCCCTGACATAAACCCAATTACGTCAGTTGCTACTGAGGTAGAGATAACGAACAATTACGGATTCAATTACCCCTATTTAGCAAAAATAGCCTATATGAATAATTAATTATTGCGCACTAATCAATCATACACAAGGCCATAGCAATTAAAATCAAGAAACATATAAATACCAATAAATGAAGAAAATAATTAAAACAGATTCGATCTCACAGTAATTGTCGAACCAAATCGTCAGTTGTCCCCTTGACTAGAAAAGCTTAACCACGCCTCATGAGAAAATCTCCCCGTTGGGGAATATTGTCGAATACCTGGCGTGTGTCAGAGGCCAGTCCAAAGAAAGAAAAACTAGAACTCAACTAAAAAACTAAAACTAAAGCCCTAGATATCTTTTGCTTCTGTACGTTGTCCCCTTTTAAAGCAACAAAAGAAAGATGACTAAAAGCTATCTAGGTGGTCCCGACTCCCCACACATGTGGACAAAGCCTCCCAAGTACTTCTTGTTCCAAGTCTCTCTACGTTGCTTTCTTTGAAGCCCAAATGACCAAATGCCTTTCACTAGCTTGTGGTCCCCCCACCAATTCAAGGGCCCAAGGATTGAAACCCTTAGAAGTCTCCATATTTTTCACAAAGTCCCTCCTTTTTGGTAGTTTTCTGCTTCATTCCTGAAATTGATTCCAAATACCAAATATGAGTAAATATCAGCAATTAACACAATATTTGTCAGGGATAGAAGGGAAAATTAATAATAAAAATACTAACAAATTATACCCTATCAAAGCAATATTTGGATTGAACTTGAGTGAAACTATATAAAAAACTACTATATGAATTAGGTGTTTTCAAAAAACTATAATGTACCATTGTATTTCAAAAATTTTCTGCTGTAGAGAATTTAAGAAATTGATAAAATTTACTAACGAACTTAAGGGCGTAGGCTCCAATTGTTTTGGAAGGCATTGCTTTGTAAAGATTTTTCAGTTTGATGTAGTGAAATCTCATTGATTTTTTTTTTCATCTCATTCATCTTATCATAAAATGAAAAATAGATAGACACCTGCACCATGACGTATAAAGTAGAATGCAATTTGGCATTTGCGACCAAAATTTTCATATATGAATCAAAGGATGAAATTAAAGAAAAACGAATTTGATCTTCTTTTTCAACAGAAAAACTATGAAATGAGCGGTAAATATTGCATGATAATCCAAATGGTGATGATATTTGCCCTCCAAGATTGTATCTTTCATTTTATTTTATTTTGTCCAAGATTGTATATTGTTTGTCCAACTTCACAATTTGGTATAGTAAGATGACATTATTGTTCTCCCTATCTTCTTTGTACTTTCAGACCCCATGTTTGATTCCCCTCTGTCTTTTTCCACATAATCTTTGTAGTAAAACATTGTCGAGCGTGAATAAGCACAGAGAAAGGAGGACCCAATCATACAGAGAAAAGAGGAAATATATAATTGGGAATTAATATCCATCACCCAAATGTCTAATTTAAAATTTTTAGCAACTCAAAAATGTTTATGTTTTCACCAATTCTTGGAGTGATAGAGGGGAAGGGCAAGGTTTTTGGGTAGGGCCGGCGATTAGTTGCAGGGAAGAAGAAAAGCACGTCACTGTGACAGAAAAGTTGCATTTTTTGGATTTTCTCCTCCTCTTGATGAATCTACTGAAGATTTGGGTTGTGGCTTGTTGCATGGTGAGGCTATATTTTCCAATGAAAAGTACAAAATTGTACAATTCCCCCGCTGGCATCCAATTGAGGAGTGCGACCTGATTCCCGCAGAACACTGACTTTATTGATGCCTTGGTCCAGCCCCACATCCTCGTGCATTTAGACCTGAACTCCCATGATTTGGATATTCCATAGGTATCCATTGGTACTCAAAAATAATCAGCACATGTAAAATTTTAAGATAACAAAAATACAATTCAATCACCATTTTAAAAAGATAAAATTAATATTCAAGAATGTTGTGCACGGTAAATTCAACGTTTTAAAAATCAGACTGCACTGATCAGTTCAATTGATCGAACCACAAACCAGCGATGCTTTCAGTTTGATTTAATGGTTAATCCAAAAGTTCAATTAAACCAGTGAAATTAGGTCAAGAACTGGCTAGACCGGCAAAAATCGGAAGATTCAACTGGATTTTATTAATTTTTTATTTTTCAAAACAAATATTTTAGATTTATTCAAAATTTTTAACACTAAACTAAAAAAATGATTAAATCTTTGAACCAGAGTTGACCAGTTGAACTGGTTGAATTGCGAATCGGAAGTTCTTTTGATTCACCCCTCAGTCCAAGTTTAAAAACAATGAATAAATCATGAACAGAAAGTATGAAATGTTATCAAATATTTCTATTTGCTTGAAAATTTTTATCTATATTCAAGATTGAAACTTTTGTGTTTTTACATCACCTCCGATTTATCTTATATAAACATATAGATTTGGGTAGGGTCAAGACTAAGATCTGGATTTAGGTATAAATCATACAAAATTAGATCCTATTCGAACTATTCATTCTTTCATGGGACTTGGGTCTAGGTAGAATCTAAATTTGTAATTTTAAATCCAAACTCAAGAAAAGTAATATGATGGCTCTGGATTGGATCTAGGTAGAGGTGGCAAAATGGGTGACTTGGGCGGGTTTGGGTTGGGTAAAATGGGTAATGGGTATAAGTGAGCCAACTCATTTATACCCATTTAATTAGATGGGTATAAATGGGTAAATCAAAAAATGAATTGGGTAACCCAATTACCCATTTATTTTAACTTTTTGTAAACTCATTTAAATTCATTTTTGCAAACTAAGTTATCAATTTATACCACTCTTTGTACCCATCATTAGTTTTAAATATTTATTTATAATGTTCAATAAACTTAATTACCAATTTTTTTTCATTTATACTCTATGTCACAAAATTACCTATTATTTAATAATTGAATAATAAGAATATAAAAATTTGAACTAAGTACTATAAAAATTAATATAAAAACTTAATCCAAAAATTTTGAACTCCTAACATTTTTTTCATATATAAATTTAAAATTTCATTTTAGAAAGATAAGAAAATAGGCTAAAATTTATCATGAATTAATGAGCAAGTTAACAAACTAAGAGAAAATAAAATAATAAGATAAAACCAACAAATAATAATAATAATAATAATAATGAAACAAAAGTAGTTAACATCATGACAAAATGAAAAATTTGAAAAAAAAATGGGTGGGGGAAAAGAAGAGACTTGGAGGGAAGAGAATTCTAAATGGGTTAATTGGGTTTGATGGATTACCCAATAATACCCATTTAATAAATGGGTATTATTGGGTAACCCATTTATATCCATATACAAAAATTTAAGATACCCATACCCATCTATTCATGGGCGGGTATGGGTAAATTTAATTAAGTGGGTTGATTTGCCACCTCTAGATCTAGGTAATACTCAACCTATTGATATGTCTTAAGTGTGAAGGTCAATTCTTTAATACAAATGAGAAACATATAATGCCATGGTGTAACCGACAGATTATTCCTCGATTAATTAAATGACGAGTTTAGTTAATCCATGAACACCATCTATCATCTTGATTCGACTCCTAACATGGACCCGAGTATTATACGTCATCCAAATCACCTTTAAAATGCATACCAGCGGAACTTCTTGGATGTATGGTTTTGTTTGTTATTCCAGAAAGATCTTCCACACCTTTGGACATACGTACGGATCTGTCATTAATCCATTTGCGTGCAAATCTTGTTGGCAAAGCAATATAATTAATTATATAAAATACCAGCACACCAGGCCTGTGTAATCATTACATAATTAATTACAAAATGATAAAATACCACTAAATTAGACCAGTATAATTGCTAAGGTCTTGATTTAGTGGTTAAAATGGAGAATCCAGGATTTCACGGAATTGAATTCTAATCCCCATTTTCTCCCGCATCTTAAATCTCAACATTTAACTAGTACAAAGAAAAAAAGGATTAAACTAGTGTAATCAATACGTAATTATTGCTTGGTAGTTTTGTTTAGACTTATAAGAACCTGTTTTAAAGTCATGAAAGAGACTGTAAAGTTAAAAATCAAGAGACAATTTCAAATGAAATGACACAATAGATACGTAGTAACATTATTGATACACGAATAATACTTGTAAATAATTACAAAACTTAGAGTAGAAAGTCGACAAAGGTGAGTTCATAGGAACTGTGTGTGGAAAAAAATGGAGGTTGACTTTCCACATTTTTAGATTGTGAGAGCACGATTGACTTTGCAGACTGTGTCCTTTTCCTCCATACATTGTGCTCTTTTTTTTTTCTTTTTTTTTTTTTTAAATTTCCCAAAAGAGATATTTTATAATACTCAACTATTATAAACAGCTAATTTAGCCAACTGGCCTTACATCCTTCCCCTGTGCTTTCTTCCATCATCATTCATTCAACTTTAATTTTACCTTTTTGACAATGTAATGTAGTTGAAGCAGTGAACTTTAAAAAGGGGTAAGTAGACTGCAAATTTACAAATATTTTAAATTACATATTTATCATATAATTTTCTAAATCTTCAGGGTAGACAAATTCTGCACCCTCAAGATATATGGCTCCACTAGTAATTGTTAGCAGTTACTCCAATGGATTGCATAAATTGATCCTTCTCAATGTCAAAATTACTATTAGTGATCCTTCGCGAAATACAAAATACAATCATGGCTGTCGATGAGGTTTTGATCTAGTATTTAAGATTGAGGTACCAGGACTTGAGATCCTGAGTTTAAGTTCCCTCATTCTCATTTTCAACTTTTTAAATCTTACTCTTCCTCTATTAATGAATAAATAAATAAATACAATTATGGCTCTGTGAGCGGGAGAACCTACAATTAGGTTTCAGGCAGACTTAGGCTAATTTTTTTTTTTAATTTTCCACTTTATTTGATCAGTACGTAGTTTTCGATCCCTTGGGAACGGTCTATGATTAGGCTTCCTTTTTTTCTTTTAACGTCGAATTTCACTTTTTATTGAAAGAAGGTTATACAAGCAACTAAGCAAGTACGTGTAAAAGCACAGTATTACTACTTACACGATGTCAGGCTAGCTATTTACTTTAGAGACAAAAAGACAAAAAGGTCATCTATACCGTCAAATATCCAGTGCATCAACTTAATCAGTAAGTCTTTTGAATTTCCTTCCTTTCAATTTTTCTTCTCCGATTTGATACGCTACCTCTCCCATCACTTGGTAAAATCTTTTGTAACTTTACTACTAATTTTTTGATTTGTTTTACTTGATTCTGTAGTTTATAATTTGCTAGGATCCATAGCTAGTGATTACTTCATCACTACACTTCTAATCGATTTCTTTCTTTTTTTTTATTTTTTCTAGCCACTTCTAATCAACTTCATTACTTCAAGAAATGTGTTTTGATTAACCGAGAGGTAACATTAGTGATTTGGAGTTGACAAAACCTCTTTACCTTCCAAAAAATAAATAAAAAAAGAAGAGAAGAAACGTATAAACCATCTCTGCAAGAATACCAAATTCGCAAGAATAATTTTGTTTGTTGTCCTATCAAATGTTTAAAAAAGAACCCTACTGATATCATCATTTGACATTCCCAATTAGTGAAATAAGCCACTTTCTTAAGCATAGCTTATTTGCTAACTAGAACTTCACAACGTTGCTCAAATATAATATGCTCTCGTCACATAAATAAAGTTCCAATGAAGATTAATAAATTAGTTAAAGTAGATAAAAATTTATTATCACACAAATAATACTTGAAAAGGGAGGAAGTAATAGGATGGTAGAATTCAAATAGAAAAAGAAAGAAAAAGAAAAAGAAAATGAAAGTAGTTCTTGCATTTACAGCGGTGGGCACTGAAGATTTTGGTTTTATTATCTGGATGAATAATTGGGCATGACATCTTTGACTGTTACTCTTGGTGGGCAAACGCAAGCTCAATTCCATTTTGTCTTCTTGGAATGGAATCGGAAACAGAATCTGGAAAAATACAAAAAGGGAGTAGGATGGAAGGGGGAAAGGAAAATTAACAAAAAGGGACGTAAGAAATTGAGAAATAAGGATTAAAACTGACAAATAAGGCTTCTGCAGCTCAGTCCCTGCTACCAAACAAGTTCATTGATGAAAATGATTGCCAACTTGAGAGTGACACGGAGTTCATTTTGTTCTTTACGAAAATGCAATTGCATGGGACTCGTTAAGTGATTTGAATTTTGACGAACAACAGTATAAAGCACAACCACTCATGAAAAGTAGCACACTTTTGTTGAACTCACAAAATATCTTGGAGCTGAAATTTGTTCCATATCTGTAAGTACTCATGGAATAGTGGTTAGTTGATAGAAATTCTTGGATAAAAACATTTTTTTGTTAAATCTTTTGACTTATTGTCTCAAGCATTATGTTGACTATAACATGCCAATCGTAATCTTGAACTCAAGATTGGGCTCAATTCATTAATTATTATTAGTATGAAGGAAAATTTTAGGTGGAGGGTTACGAAAACTGAAAGCTAGGTTAAATGCTGGTTAGACCCAGAAAATTTCCCAAGGGTTTTGTGCTGTTATAGGATCTTTTCAGTTCTAGTCCCAGGCATTACTTTGAGTTTACAGGGCCATATTTATCTCGAATTAAGCTGAGCTCAACTCAAAATTGAGCATAATTGAATATAATTAAGCCTTGAGCTCAAATCATAATACCTAATTTAGCATTACTCTGCGTTTGGCAAGTCATTCAGCATAATTATGCCTTGAGCTCAAATCATAATCTGTAATTTAGCTTTACTTTGAGTTTAGCAAGTCGATCTTTTCTATTGAATGTAGTTATAGGAGTCTTGGAAGACTGACCGCCGAGGGTTGAGGAAAATTATTTTCTATTTTGGGGAGAAATGTAGTTTTTGTCCTCTCAAATGTTTTGTACATTTGTTAAATTGGGACTCAATGTTTTGACCAAAATAAATATGGCCTCTTAAACTTTTGATTTTAGACACATATAGAATAATTGATAAAAATCCAACAATGATGAACAGTTAAAATCAAATTGCCATTATCAACAATTTTGACTTTTTTTTTTCCCACGCTAGTTGAAGTTTGAATCATTCTAGTCCTTTGAGTTTTAAGTAGTGATATTGAGGATTTTAAAATAAAATGATAAATCCAAATTAGAATGAAAACACCTTCAATGGGTAATAGGATTTATATCAATAAAAAAGATATAGAAAAGTTAGTTAAACTTCAAAAAAAAGAGCTAATTAAGCTTCTTTTTTCTTCATTTAATTTTTTTTTATTTCACTTGTTCATGCCCCTAACTTCACAGGAATGACTAAAAAAACTCAAATTGGTCTCAAATTCGATATAATACTTGTAATTACTATTTTTCCCTGTTGGTGATTATGTGACAATGAGTACTTCTACTATTTCTTATTTGTAATGATAATTAAACGACTTATTTGAAACAGAAGGAATATATACTAATTAAAATTAAGTTGATCCTTCTTTATTGCATTTTCATAGGTTATTAATTGAGTTTGAAAAGAAGTAGGTATTTTGTAAAATTATTGAACAATTATCAAATAAATGAATATTAAAATAAATATTTCAAAACTTTGGTGTTAAATCATTGGATTTTAATAGGAAGGAAAATAAGAAAAAAAAAAGAAGCTTCATCAAGAATTACTAAAAGTACTTTATATTAGTACCTATATTCAATAGTTTCTATAATCACAATTCTTAGTTATTTTGAAGCCTACGTCGACAACTCATGCAAGATTTTGTGTAATGGTACTTATAATAAACTTATTTATGAAAGCTAGAATTCTCCCATTCTTTAACAACTTATTTTCATTTTCTTATTTAGTGTTATATAATTGTAACTTACTTAACAAAAAGATTTTCTTGAAGCTAAATGTTGACATCATGCGCCGATATAATTTTTTTTATGAAAAAGTATATAGGGATTTAAGAATACATTTGTCCTATATTTAATTCAATTTAGAATTCATTTCATCTTAAAATTATTATAACTAGTTGAAATCTAAGGAACCATAGTAATCGAAATTCCAAATATTATGGACTAAAAATACAAAGTCAAAGCTTTTGACTAATGAAAAATTTTGATCTTAAGCATTAGTTATTATGAAATTTTGTCAATTCTCCTAAATTTACCTAAAATTAGAATCTTTGGGGACTAAATTTTTTAGCCTAAATTTTTTAGTTTGGCATACAGACCAAATATCAGGGACCAAAATTATATGTCACCTTATATTTTGGGCAACGTACTATTTATTTCCCTATCTTACTCTGTACCACATAATCCTCTTATGGTACAATATGATGTATTTTAACCCATCTATGGTTTTCTGAACAGACAGGAAGTATCTCGAGTGATATCATTAATTGAAATACCAGTTATACCCTCACTTAATATGAAACATAATATGGATTTAACCACTTTGTACAAAATCATCAAGGTATTATGTAGTTGGATGTGAAATCATAGGGGTTAAGTGGACGTTAGGATTTGACTGTGTGCCAAATTTCATGCTTCACAAGAATTCTAGAGTGAGTCTAGATCAAACAATGTAACAGAGGTGCTTTAGGTCAATATACTGCTTTTATAGAAAATCACAGGGAATCAAGTAGACAATATAAAATAATAGTGGGATTGTATGATAAAATGCAAAATCAACTACAAGGTCATAAATAGTTATTTACCCATTTATTTTGTCGTAAACAACAACAAACCCCAATACCCTTTGATTTGATGGCAGAACCAAAGACTGCCCGTTGAGTGGCAATTTGAAATAAAAAATAGTTCGGTAACTCTCAAAATAGCTTAGTGGCTATTTTTGTTTTTTTTTTTTGACCCTTTGTGCTTACTATACAAAAGATAGCTATATTTCGATCGTTTTGGAAGTTAAATTTCATACACCATCCCAACCCTTAATAGCCTAGTCTTAGGAATGGCCAATACCTTTTCCCCTTGCCTAAAATTCTTCCTCAGGAAACTATAGGCATTGTTGACAATAAACTTACGGAAGAAGCATGAATCTTGTTTTGCCACAACTTTTGCTTCACCCAAAAGATAAAACACACCTTGCTCTGAGGCTTTATCCACAGCCTGTAGCTCATCTTCCAGACCCAACTGATTGGACCCTGCGGCAAGCCTGATCGAGGAATTGATTGATTTGGCCTCATTGAATGATTGGATTGAGTTTGACGAATTTTGCGATACACTTTGTTGTGCCTGTGGTAATGATTCCTCGATATGAACTACAGATGCACTGGATCGTCGAGGTTTTCCATCTTTCAACAGCAATCCTGAATGTTGCTGGACGTTTACAAAATCAGGCTCTATATGCCCACTTACATGGACAAAATACTCATGTCTTATGAACTCCTTCAAGTTCTCCACTAGCTGCTGCTCAAAAACCTCAGAATCCTCGATTCGGTCATTGTATCCATACCTTACTACACATCGAAAAACCCTGTAATCTCTAGGCTCAATTTGTCGAAACAGAAACCTTTCATCCAATGCCACTTTACTGACCGGGATAGACTTGATGGAAACCAGCACGATGATCGAGTGAACTGAGTGAATGTTAGAAACAAAATGGGGAAATATTGGTGGAATACCCTGGACGAGTTCAGAATACAACAATCCAATTCCAGGTGCTCTTTTTATTTGTGGATTTTTGGCCAAGTCCCTAACATAGTCGCTGGATACCTTGTTGTTGAGCTCAAACAAGTAACGCTGCTTGTGGACGTAATGCCAGATTCCCATGATTATCATCAAGACAAGTGCAAAAGCCAAAGGAAGATATCCTCCATCTTTGAATTTGTAGAGTACAGATGACAGATATGTCATCTCTATGGACATAAATACCACAAAGAATATAGCAATCCACCATATGCTTGCCTTCCATATCACAAGCATAATTAATGTGAGTAGAGAAGTTGTTATCACCATGACAGCAACCACAGCAATACCTGTATCAGAATGTTTGCTGTCACAAAATAGAATAATCCATAATTCCACGTATATTTTAATTTATTTTGTTTTATTCTTTTGCTATTTGACTCAACAACCAGATGAAGGTCTCTGCAGTTTTTTAAATAAGTTTGTCCCCAAACTTCATTTCACTAGGATCCTCCCGATTTATGGCAAATGCAGGATCCCTCTATATATCAATCATATAGTATTAGCTCTGAATATCAGTTGTAAAAATTCGAAATTGTTTGTAATTTATTTCATAGGTGATATATGTAGTGTGCAAAAATTGAAATATAAAAAATTGAGTTCAAATGTGGAACAATCCTAGATACTTTGTCATTGAAATGTTTTGTGCATTTTAAATAAGCCTCTCAAAAGTTGCAATTGAATCGAACAGCAAAATATTCTCCTGATGATCTAATTTTTAGTAAATCCTTCACTCATCAAGATAAAAACCATGTTCTCGGATCCTTAGTCAAGAAATTATACGTAATTGCCAAAACCAATGTTCAAGGTAAAATGAACAATGAAATAAAAGGAATTTACTGGACGAATCCAAATATGTCATAGAGCATATCCATCCTTGATTACTATGTACTTCTATTCTAAATTCAAAAGTATAGAAATCGCGATTACCATAGGCATTGCCGATCTTTGTAGTAGATTTGAAGCCCCAAGTAACCAGGACACAAGCAATCATGAGGATGTAGTTGACCTCAGGAATGTAAACCTGGCCCTCATACTTGGCAGAAGTATGAATAATTTTAGCCCTTGGGAAACAACCAAGACTAAGGGACTGAGAAATAATTGCAAAGGCTCCGGATATCATAGCTTGACTGGCAATAATGGCTGCAGCCACGGCTACAACGAATGTAGGCCAATAAATTGGATCTGTTTATTCAGATATTCAATTTATCAGTAAGTTATTGACAAGTGGTTTATTCTTTACGAACATGGTAGAAATCTACAAATTCTTTCCACAATCCATGGATAACGGTAGGCACTTGCCTGGAATTGAATCGTAGAATGTCTTACTGACATGATCTTGAAACTTCATCAGGTATGCAGCTTGCCCTATATAAGCTGCTAGTAGAGCTGGGAACACTATACTGGAGAAACTGATCTGCAGAATTATGGTAGAAAAAGCTAATAGACGTCACAGTTAAATCAATTAGAAAAGTTGGAAGATCACAATGTATAATTTTCCCCACATATATTATCAGGATTGGCATTAATTTTCCCTTCTATGTATTGTCATTTTTCAGGAATAAAATTGGTATGAAATCAAGCTAGCAGTCACCCGTAAATTTATAAGCAATTTTTTTTGGGAGAATTGGCGAGTTTTATATAAATAAAATATAAGAATTTACACGCTAATAGTCAACTTTTCGCTCTTATCTTTTCCTATAATTCTAAAAAGATTAAGCAACATGTTTGACTCAAAAATAACTTTATGTACCTTATGAAATAACTAGCCATAAAGTCAACAGTTTGATTATATTGGCTATACACAAAATACAGTCACCTCCACAACGCATGGTATTTTCTTTATATCAGAATATGCAACTAAGTAGGCGGAGATAAGCATTATTGGTCCAAAGAATATATAATTACAATCTGGTTTATATCTGCAACAACCTTGAAAATGTGGTGGAACTCCACTTCATGGCTCTGACTGAGTTCGAGTAGCTTGAATTTTTAATAGTAGGAGATTTCAAAATTTATGCTTATCCTGTTAAAAAGTTGCTGAATATGAAAAATTGATGGAAAGAAAATCTTATTTTATCTTGTACAATGAACTAACCTGAATGAGGTCTTACGAAACTAATGTCAAATTAAGAATCAAATAGCTTAGTTCATATTTTAGGAGAGCGAAATAATTGGTGATATTTGAGTGACATACCTGAACGGCTCTCACGCTAAAGTGGCCCAAATCAGCAAACATAGCTTCAGTCCCTGATTCATGTGCCCATTTGCTGGTGAGGATACACTAACTAGCCACATTATCCTAATTGAAATTGAGAGTGTTTAGCCACTAACCTGTAATGCATAGGACAACTCCACCTAGGGATATCCATCCTTTCTTGCCATTTCTTTTGAAGTAATCAACAATGTATTTTGGATTGAAAGCACGTAGGACCCCAACATCATGCTTGAACAAATTATAGAGGCCAATACCAGATATGAACAAAAACCACAAGCAGATTGCAGGTGCAAATGTGAAGCCAACCTTGTCAGTTCCAAAGCGTTGGACGCAGAAAAGAATTATCAATATCACAATTGAAATTCCCACGATCGCATCTGGAAATTCATTAAGTTTGTTATGCAAACTTGGAGTACCATTGCATTACGTGTAAATATACGTGTGTACGGTAAGCCAAATGCAAGTCTGTCTCAAGTAAATGCAATACCTTGGCCTAGGGATGGAATCCCGCTCACAGCAGATAGAACTGCAAAATGAAGACCATGAGCATTTTACGTAGTGTTAATTGTTGTGTAATATATTAAATGTAAAAGCAAAGTTCAAGATAACGTCCACAGGATGATGCCTCTAAAACCTTCCCATGTCCTCTAGGGAAGGGACATGAACAGTTGAACTTGTACGATTTTGTAACAAAGATGCAATATTTAGGTACCGTTCACTGAAACCAGTACATATCAATCTTGTTAGAATTACATGGCCTGATCTAAGACTTGCATTTTTCCTTTTTGTGTTGGTCGCCAAATCTTGGCCACCAATCTAAGCTTTGTATTTTAATTGTTCCTACCCTTATCTTTTTCGTCTCTACTACTGTTAGGATGCTGAATGCTTATATACAATCACCATTTTTCCAGAATTTGAACATTTATATCAATGATATCTTTTTATAATGTCCTATGACTGCCTTCAATGAAAAATTTACTGAATTCTATTCCTCAAATTATTTAGCATATTTCGATCAACTTTGAAAGTAATAAGTATCCGGTGATAAAGGGTCTGACCTGAAATGCAGGGAGTGAGGACCCCATCACCAATTACCATTGAAGTTCCAAGGATGGTAACAATGAAAAGCACCATTTTCGCATTGGTGCTGCTTTCAAGTTTTTCCTTGACCATTTGAGCTCTTCTCAGCTGGTTGGAGGGTATATCCAACTTGTAGTTAGAAACCTCCCTGTCCTCTGGCTGGTGGTTTGGAATTAGGCTCGCCTTCGCATGTCTACAAATCAAGGAGTAGAGAGCAAATGTCCCGCCTGCAAATGAACATGCATCACTTGTTGCATTTTGCAAGAATTGCTTATTTATGTATCTTTCTTTTAGATGTAAAACAACAGCAAAACGATATCAAGCTTGTCATAAATTTAAGAATTAGGACCTCTGAAATAGCTTGATCAGATAGTATTTCCGTACTTGAAAAAGTCAATTTTATTTTTTTTTATAAATATGATTACAAGTAAACCTTAATGACCACATGAATACATACCAACAACAACTTAACCTACTAAAACTGATAACCTACGAATAGTGGGATGAAAACTAAGATTTAATCAAAATAAACTTAGGATTGATTCTACTTCGCATCTTTCAACTATATCCCAATTTTCACTTTGGTTTCTAAATTTTAAAATGAGACACTTTGGTCACTAAAGGATAACATCCATCCCACTTAATTAAAGGCTCTGCTACTTTAATCCATAAACTATAAAATTATGTATACTTTAGTCACTTACTTAAAAGGCTATTCCACTTTAGTTCGTAATATATAAAATCTTTCATACTTTAGTCCTTAAAGTGAGACAGATTTTATATTTAAGTGAAACAGATTTATACTTTATGGATTAAAATATGAATTTTTTTAAAAAATTTAGAAATCAAATTACGAATTTAGATATGGTTGAAAGGTACAAAGTAGAATTAATCCCACATTTTAAAAACTCATATCCAGTTTCTCGTTAGTTTGATGAGCATAATTAACAACTCTTCTACATGCACTAGGAAGTCAAAGGTCATAAATGTATTCAAGTCAAAGGTTAAATTTTGAGTTTTATTGGTTGATCTGCTTTACATAAACATAAGGGATGAATCAGTCATGCCTGATATTTTTTCGAGAAACTGTTTAAAAACTGATGATAATGATGCTAATGACGTTTAGCAAAGTACTTACCATCACCTTTGTCGTTTGCCCACAAGACAATAAAGACATACTTGATCATGGGCACCAAAATGATGGTGTAGATAATGAGAGACAACACCCCAAGGATGTCGTTTTTGTCGTCTATTCCATCAGGAAAAGTACTAGAAAAAACGTATAGCGGAGAAGTCCCGATGTCTCCATAAATAACACCTAGGCTTTGAAATGCCAAACTCAACGTCTTTATCCAACCTAAATCCTGCATTATTAAGGCATCATTTGATTAAAATCCTAATATCTTTGGTATTCTTCGACTATACTTTAGGTTGTTTCGTAAATTGAAAAAAGCCAATTGCGCAAAGTTACGGCAATAAGATGCTCCACCACAACTACATGTAGACAAAGCTAAGCTAAAGAAGAATAGAATGGTGGACAAATGGTATAAATAATAACATTATAGCGAGAATAAAACTTTTCTTTTTAAAGAGTACAATTAAACCACAATTAGGGAATAAACATACACATATCCTTAAATTTCAAGTGACAAGATTACAATTTCTCCCAAAATATGAAATAGATATTATATTAACCTAAATTAACATTTGTAATATTTGAGTTCAGTACCTCTTATTTCTGAACTTTGAACTTTTTTTCCATTATTTTATTATCAATTTAAGATCTTATTAGCATGAGAAAACGCTCTAGGCATGGATAGCTTTGAAACACAAATTTTATCTTTGCAAAATTGAATACCAAAACTCATGGCACTAATTTATGATTTAACTTTTGGGATAATTTTAGAAACCTCTCCTAAGGTTTCAAACAATTTAACTGAGTTCACCTAAGGTTTGAAAAATTACACTTACCTCCCTTGATTTGATAGTTTTAGAAACAAAACCTTAAAATACTATTGACTTGGACAATTTTTTAAATGAATATCTAAAAATGCCCTTGTGAAATGAGTTTTAATTTATTTTCCTATACAATTATAAGATTATTTAGTATAATTATAAGGAAAAGGTGCCAAATTTTTTATGTCCATATCTATTATTTAATAAACAACTATAATAATACTTTTATTACTATGATATGATATTTTTGATGGTGTTTTATTACAGATTAGATTTATAGGATAGAAAAGAAAATGTTGAAATAATTCATTTAGAGTTTATAAATTTTTGGAGTAGTGGGATTCTCATAATTTAGTAGTGCTTTTGGACCATTTCTTTTTTTATTTATTGTTAATTTTAATACCAAAAATAGAAAACAAAGATCAGCAAAAATATTAGATTACATATAAAATTAATTCATCAAAAAAATAACTAATTGGACATTAAACCTAGAGGCAATAGTGGGTGTTTTACAGTTTTATTGGCGAAAAATTAAAAAAAGGAATAAAAAGGAAAAAGAATGAAAAAATTATTTTAAAACCCATTCTAAGTATAAGCATACCAAGCAAGAGAAATTCATTAAAATATTTAAGGGTGAAATTATCATTTTAAATAACAAGAGAGATATGTGTAATTTTTTAAATCTCGGGGGAATTCAATGAAATTGTCAAAAACCTTATGGGAGGTTTCTGAAATTATCCCTTAACTTTTCATAATCAATTTAGAAGTAGAAAGAGATAGAAAAAACCGAAAAAAAAACTAGAATAGGCAGGTGGACTAGTACTATCAATAGGAATTAACCTTGGAGCCGTGGCCGCCATGATGGCCGGAAATTCTACCGGCCTCCAAATCAAGAGAGTCGATGCGGCGGAGTTTGCCCCATGAGAATTTCCGGTCCTTGACATCGGTGATGGTTGTTTTGGTGGCGCGTTGATCTTGAATGGCCTCCCGATGAACAACTACTACTTGCTCACGGGGAGCTATAGAGCTCCCAATCCCAGGATTAGCAGCCATTCCTCTAATTTCTTTCTTACAATTAAATTTTCTTTGGTATCACTCCAATTTTCCCCTGCATTTGAATTAAGCGATTTGCATGGTTTCATATGGCTTTTATAGTACTAGAATATACCATGTACTAGGTAGTGCTTACAAAGTATACCTAAAAAAATATACCATGTACTAGTTAGCACTTACAAAGTATCTTAATTTTTTAAGCTTCCTTCAATCAGGGGTTGTTTAAAAGTCAGCTCTTAATTGATTTGTCCTCTGAGTCAAAAATGAATATAAAAACTTGTAAGCATTTCTGAATTCAGTTTGCTCCTTCACCCAATTCCGAAAGTCCAATGTCTCTGTTCATGTTGCTTCGTCAACTTCTACCTCCTCTCCTTTGGTTCAATTATTGTGCTTAATCAATTAATTAACAGATGGTGGCCAACTTGTTAATTAATTTACCAGCACTAGTACTATAAATTAAGGAATTATTACTAGTTTTTTAATGGATAAATAAGTATTCCCTTTCCCTACTCTTAACCTTCTCTCCACCATTCTTCGTCCAAAGAAGAAAAATCTTAGTCTCAATTTAAGGTCTCCCTTCCTCTTCCTCTGCTTTTTTTTTTTTTAATGTTTAATAAACTCTCTCCTACAGTATCCTAGTAAGAGTTTTCTCTTGCCTAATGTTTACTAGTGAGAGTTTTTGTCTCTATCTCCTAGGCTATTCTAGTGGAAGTTTTGTTTAGTTTTTTGTTTGTTATTATTTTCTCAAATCTAAGAGTTTTTTTTTTCAGATCTATATGTTAGATATAGAATTTCTTGGATCTTTTTGTCATATCTCAACATTAGTTTGGAATTTGAACTAGTTGAACAACAGATCAGAGAGAATAGACATGGACATGCATTGTAATTTATGGAGCAGCCTGTGTACTTAGTCAAATTTAATGATTTTTTATTTATAGTGTAATTTTTATATTTTATAATTTTGTTAAATCTAATGCCTTTTCAAATCAGATATATATGTGATACATTTTACGTATTTTCTACCATTAATACAGTTTTCTTTGACAAGCAAAATCATACTAGACAATTTCTAACTAATTTATTAATAATATTGACTTTTGTCTTATATAAAAAAAAATATTCTCTTTCCCTTATTTCTACTCTTTGGGCATCGACATTCGCGTTCATGTACTTAATTTCGTCATTGAAAGTCCGCTAATGGAATCATAATCAGTATTTTAATCATAAGATTCTGCCATGAATCTTGGCATGAACTGGCTTTGGATGAATTCAACATTCAAGCTTAAATTCTCAAAGCAGTAATTTTAGATGGTGATCCAGTGTGCATCAATTTCTGTTTTATATTACTGAACGAACTATCAGCATTAAAGGAAGGTACTAAACCTAAACCACTCTATCCCATATTCACAACATTGATGCCTCAATGATTACAGTTAATATTAAAACTTCTACGAAGTGCTAATTTTAGTTGAATGGACGTGGATTTAGTTTTTGTTATTATTAATCTCATTTTGCAGGATGGAATTTAAATAAGCTAACAATATCTGAGTTATTTGAAGATCATACATTTTCAAAGAGTTAGTAATGTTAATCTACTCTTTAAATTTTTTTCTCTTTCTCTCTAACTTCCTCCTCTTCCTTTGAACAAAACATCACCTTCTCTCTAACTATATCCGACTAATAGTTTTTTGTTTTGGTGTATAATAAAGTCTTTTTTAAAATTCTTAACGAGAGTATTCTTCTCTTTTAGGATTTCTTAAAGAAAGCTTTCTTTTACACTAGAGTATTCTAACGAGAGTTTTGTTTCTTCTAAGTTTTTAGCAAGAGTTTTCTTGCAATTTTTTTCCCCTTGTTACGTATCATTTTTCTTAGATTTAGTTATCATATCTAAAGTTTCTGAAGTCTGCTTTGTTAGATCTTAACAAGATATTTGAATTTGAAACAGTTAATTTAGCTGTAAAATATGTGTACAGATATTCACTGGGTTCAGAGAAGTTGATATCAATTTGTTGAATATTTTGAGTTTTTGAATGTTATTTTTGTTTATTTCTCAAGTATGATGCATCTTTAGATCTTAAAATTGGTTCTCTCTGTAGATGTCGGATATTTCTTCTGTTATTAATGCAAATTTCATGAATGAAAGTATGATTTTTATTAATATATATAGACATTGTTTAGAGAAATATATATAGACATTGTTTTGCACAACCTATGTGGTAGGATTTCAATAAGAATAAATCTTATATATACTGATTGGATCCATGACATATATGCAAAAATTGAATTTCAAAAACAAATTTTACATAATTATCATTAATTCAATGTTGACAATATATATACATTGTTAGTTTATGAAAAATTAATTCTTCAAAACTATAATAGCATAGCAAAGAAACAAGAACTCCCTGTAGTCTGGACCCAGGAGTGGACGTACTAAAAAGTTGATAACTTCGTTACAAGATATACAAAGGGTACAACTGGACCATCTGCAAAGTGTTAGGGCCTAAGAGCCAATTTAGGACAAGTGCACAACTAACCCCACCAACGAAGCTCTTTGCAAGTCAAGCACACTATCGAATGGGGGAGAGGCTCTATGAACGTATACTAAGGCTTATGGTGGAAATTAAACGATTATATTATTTTCAATTTTTTTAAAAGCCAAATTCAAAATTTTATTGATCATTCAAAACAACTGAGCTCCAGGAGTACCCAAAAAAAATCCATAAATACATCAAAGGCACTGTTCAAACTGCCATACTCAAACCCCCAAAAAACAACAAGTCTACATCTTCCTACACAAAAATTTTTTGATCTAGATTCCAACTAAAACTAATTTCCCAGTTTCTTCTTGATCTCTCCACTTTCTTCCATGACAAAACAGCAAATTTCACATCATTAGTGATTCTTTGAATAACAAGTTCCATAGGCCATAATGATTTCTGAAAAATAAAGTGATTCGTAATCCTCCAAATATGGCAAACTGTAGCCGATATGGCAAGTAAACATAGTTATTATAAAATGAACCAGACGAACAATGATGATACCACCACTCCAGTTCATCTTTCCAAGGGTTGAATTTGGTTGAGTTGGATTAAATATAAAACTTAATCTCCATAATCTTTTGCACCTCAATTTACGTGCAGTATTTGGATGGTTATTAGAGTTGATATTATGACAAAGATTACCTTCTGACATTATATGATGAAATATGATCAAATTAATCACTTTTTTGGCACAATTAAGATCAACTAAGATATGGATTATTAATTGTCCAAGGTGTTAATGAAAATAAGTTACTTTTTTTTAAAAAAAATATTTTGTTCTTTTTTGTGAAATTAGATAGATTTTAGATTTTGGTTTATCAAATAGTATGAAATTCCTCACGTCCAATATGTTAGATGGAAACAACTCTCCTTGGTCTTTTTCAAATTTGTTTAGATTTGTTCAAGGGCAAAATTGTCAAATAAAATTTTATATAATCCGATCTATAGTCCCTCACATTTTACAATATGAATTGTTTCATCCCTCACATTTTATGAAATAAATTTTTTCGTCCCTCATATTTCACAAAATAAATTTTTTCATCCCTCATTAACCATATGTACAAATAGCTTTTTTTTAAACCTATGTATATTTTTATTTAATTTTACCTGAACAGTACGAATAGCATGTAATATATCTCTGTTTGATTTCATCTAAATAGATTAATTATAGTTGTACATATGCCATTCAATAGTTATATACATGGGTTTAAAACTAACAATTTTGTTTTAAACCCATGTATATATCTATTTGATTTCACCATGTGAATCTGTTCAATATTCTCTTTTGAAAATAATTCATTTATTGAGTTGTATAATGAGACCATTTATTTAATGGTCATAATTCGAATTCTATAGTCATGCTAACAAATTGCAGTTTAAATTTGAAATTTCTACTCGCCACTTTTAAGAGCAACAGTTGAATTACATGCCCTGTGATTATTTTAAAATTTGAAAGTACCAATTACTTACTATTTTTGTCATAATTTTCCTTTATTTATTTTTTCTGCTCAAGTTCAATTCGATGTAAACACTTGACAATATTCAGGATTAAATGTCTTCTTTGTTTTCAATTTTTGAGTAAAAGGAAATGAACATGAGTGAAAAACTAACAAATTTTTTCAACCCATATATGTGTGTATATATATATATATATATACATCTATTAGATTTCACCTGAACAGTACGAATAACATGTAATATATCTCTATTTGATTTCATCTAAATAGGCTAATTATAGTTGTATACATACTATTCGTATTATTCAAGTGAAATCAGATAAATATGCACATGGGTTTAAAAAAAATAAAAACTATTCATACACATGATCAATGATGGATGAAAAAATTTATTTTGTAAAATGTGATGAATGAAAAAATTCATTTTGTAAAATGTGAAGGAGGAAAAAATTCATTTTTTGAAATGTGAGGGACTATAGATCGAATTATGTAAAAATTTGATTTGATAATTTTACCCTCCTCAAAAATGATTACGTGCAAGGCACATAGTGGATTCCGACCAAAAACTAATCAGAAACCTAGGTAGGGATCAAAATTGAACAATATGAATTTGTAAGGGACGTAAAATTATACTTTTAAAAATAAGGTATGAAAAAAGTCATTTTGTAAAATGTGAGAAACATTTTGAACAATTTTCCCTTATTTTTATCTAAATTTATTCTATGTTTCATGCATTATTTGACACTAATACAAATTTAATGCAATAAAATTTAGCTCTTTTATAAAGAAAATGAACTGCCTTTATTATTAAAAACAATTATGGAACAAAATTACTAGATATTAATGACAAGTTGACAAACGAGATATGATTTGGTGGCTCTAATTTGATTTTGGTTTAAAATCATTAACTCGACCACATTAGCCACGGTTCTCTTAGTCAAAGATCCACGGGCTTAGCTCAATGAGATTATGAGAATCCAAGTTGTTTGCAGCGAACTATTGATTTATTAATTCAATCAGAATAAGTAGCACTAGACCAAAAAAAAAAAAAAAGGAATAAATATCTATAGAACAACTACGTACGTGAATTTGGTACAGTTTTCATCTCGAAATCTTAGATGAGAATATTTTGCAGCTAGACCTGCTAAAAAATATTTGCATGGCTGAAAGAGTTGAAACTCTGCAAAGATTAACATTTTTAATCAAATGATAAGATTTAATCAATTTCATCCCAAATCTTTTTCACAGCCCAATCCATGACTGACTCATACAATTAATCTGCATTGAGATTCCTAAATAAAAGTATCAAATTTCGGGGTAAATGACTTCAATAGTTTCTCAATTTAATCGATGATCCTATTTGGTACTTCAACTTTTAAAAGTGCTTCTTAGGTCCATTATCTTTTAAATTTGATTCGAAATGGTCCCTCCAAATGAGATTTAAGTATGGTATTTATCGCTTTATGCTCCTTGAAGTTTGATTTGAAGCCGCCCATAATACCCTTAATGTACCATTTAAATTTATAGATTCATGTTTACAATCTAATTTCATTTTTAAGAGTCATTTGAAATTGTTCTAAACTATTGTCCACTAGACACTTGTTAAATAAACCTTATATAATTATATGCCTAACATTGAAATTTTCATTTTCTTTTCATGCAATAAAATACAACGTAGCAACATGCCAACTTATAAAACTTGTTTGACCTCCATGATAGAGACCATGAAGTTGAAAACAAAAAGTCAATAGAGAAAGTGGAAATATACTGTAAGAACGTAACATGTAGTTGTATTAAAAAAAAAAAAACATGTAGTTGTGTTGACAAAAAGCTAATACCTTCCCTGGATTGAGGTTGAAAGAGCAAAAGTGACGTTGTATACTTTGTTCACATTTCTACATCCTCCTGTGATTTCTACCATCATCATTTCAATTTTTTTCCTCCCTGAAATTCGTTCTATTTTGTACAAAATTTATTGACTTAGGACTCTAGAACTTTGGCACTGTGAATATGATATACTATAGTAATTGTGATGAAATTGTTTTTTTCCCCCTATAGTACTCCCTTTCGTTCCTTTTATTGATCAAACGTAATAAATAAAACAGGCCACCGTAAATAATAAAACATTTTTCTTTCTCTTTTTGCCTTTCATTTGTTTACTTATTTTTATTTTTTTTGGTTGAGTAATGTTTTCATTTATGCCGTAGTTAAATTGAACCACAATCTCATTTCTCCTTCAAAAGTTTTATTCCCCTTTTTTTGGTAGTAATTTCCTAAGACCAGTGATCAAATATTATGGCCAACTATAATGCTAAACACTGAATATGACGAAAAGTCATCCATGTCCTTCAATACCAGGGGGTGCGGGGATTCGAAGCCTGTTATTGAGGGTTGTTGGTAATTATTGTTTTATGTTTTGTGTTATTGGCTTTACGCATAGGATGAGAAAATTAGGAAAGCTGAAAGCTTGTAATACGGGAAGACGGAATCATTAGTTTAGGATAGTGAAGAAGCCTGTTGCAATCTTAAAACATTGTTGTACCAAATAGAATTAGAAGTCACATAAAGGTTGAAATGATAAGTTGATTATTGTTGCATCATATACTAATATTGACATGAGGTCCCCTCTATGATAAAACCTTCAGTAGTAGAAGGGGAAAAATCCATTTTTCATCCTCAAACTTTGTGACTAAGACACATTTGGTCCCCAAACTTTTTGACCAGACACATTGAGTACATGTATTAACTATTTTTTGCCACATTTAGTCAAAAAACGGGAAAATTTTCAATTTGGACGGTGAAACCCACGTGGCCGTTAACTTATGCATCGGGAATCAATGCAAGTCAGACTAAAGTCCACACATTCTCTCTCTAATGCAAGTCGACACAAAATGTTGACTAAAAGTACACTCAAAGTCTAAGGGTGGAGCTCCTTTTCCTCTCCAAGTTTATCTCTTTCCCACCGAGCTTGTGGAGTGAAAAGCTGCGTGAGATTAGCAGAGGTAGGGGAGTGATTCAACGAAGCTTTTCTGATCCAGTAGAATGGAGTGATCCACCATATCAAGAAACTCCTTTTCATCTTCAATTCGTACTTGTCAGCAAAATGAGGTCACGAAGCTCAGAATCGTCGATTTCGTCAAATAGCAGTACCCGTGTGTGTGGGTGTGGATTAAAACCCAAATTGGCAACTTCTTGGCCGGATGATAATCCTAGAAGAAGATTCTACGGTTGTCCAAGATGGCCGGTAAGCGTAGTCTAATTTTTTGTATGTAAAGTCTAGAAATTCCCTTATCCTGTGTGCGTGTGTTTCTTTGCTCTGTTGAAAGTGTAGAAATGCCCTTACTATAACAATATGTTGTATTTGCAGAGGCCAGATAGGTGCAAATATTTTGAATGGCTTGATGAACCAATCTATGCAAGAGGAAGGGGCATAATACCAGGTTTGCTGAGAAGGATAAATAAGATGGAGGAAACAATTGAAAAAGGCCGAAGAAGGGAAAAAATTATGATTTGTATTATCTTGATGTTGGCCATGCTACTTATGATCTCTGTTGCTGGGAAAAATAGGGGACATGCAAGAGAAGGAAAATTGGTACTAAGCTTGGAATGAGTTACCGAATCTGGGGGTGATGACTGTGGTTCGTTCCTTTCATGGGGCAGAACTTTGACTGAATTTGTAAATGTAGAAATAGGATGCTTTCATGGGCCATGCCTTTCCTAAAATCTGCACTATCATATGTTTCATGGGGCATGCATGCTTTGTAAACGTAGAAATAGCATGCTTTCATGGGGCAGAACTTTGACTGAAGTTGTAATAAAATCTGCAATCCCATATGTTTAGTATATATTCTTTATTTCATGCTTTTCCTATTATTAATTGCGTGAAATGGTTGTTGTGCATCTTCATATATGAGATTGTGTGATATGAAGATTGTGTTATCTCCTCAGTGCTTTTTCTACTTAATGGTGTAGGAAAAGAATGAGTTTTTGTTTTCTTTTTTTTTTTTACTTGTTCATTCCAAAACTTTGTCTCATAATCAACTTGAAACGTAATTTTTGAGGGATATCAGTCCATGAACATGAACCTTTAGAAACAATAAATATAGTGATCACAAGAACTACCAAAAAGAGAGCTACATGAGATCAATAAACAAAAAGATGTAAGAATTACCCTGTGAAGAGCTCATTGTAAAAAAAAAAAAATTGCAGACCTCAGAACTCATCATTTAGGAGCTCCACCCTTAGACTTTGAGTGTACTTTTAGTCAACATTTTGTGTCGACTTGCATTAGAGAGAGAATGTGTGGACTTTAGTCTGACTTGCATTGATTCCCGATGCATAAGTTAACGGCCACGTGGGTTTCACTGTCCAAATTGAAAATTTTCCCGTTTTTTGACTAAATGTGGCAAAAAATAGTTAATACATGTACTCAATGTGTCTGGTCAAAAAGTTTGGGGACCAAATGTGTCTTAGTCACAAAGTTTGAGGATGAAAAATGGATTTTTCCCGTAGTAGAAGTGACTTCCCCGGAAGTAGAAGCTTGAGTGGTAGACATAGTAGAGGTAGTATCTTGCATGTTTTGGTTTTTCTGTTGTCTTGAATTTGTTCATAATCTTGTAGATAGATTGAGACCTGCATATATAATTGCTTATTGTTAGTATACCAGACCAAAAAAGATAGAAGCAAACTTGAGCAGTAGAAGCTTGAGTAGCAGATGCTTTGGTTTTTTTTTTTTTTTTTTGCTTGAGGATTGCCTCTTAAATTATCATACAATATGTGAGATTAATTTAATTATTTTGGGTTGACTTTAGTATTTAAAATGTGGAATACTTACTGTGGCATATGGTGGTTTGCCTTCTGGAATTGCTGTGGTAAGGTCGGCATCATTTGCCCCCAGCGGGTAGCTCGATCGGTGTGGTTATGTAATGATCAAGGCTGAAGGATTAAGGAATTGAGGATGATAAAAGGAGAGGAAAGAGAAGAACCATCGGGGAAGAAGAGAACAGAGCAGAAAAGGTAGGGAAGATATAGTTCAGAGTAGAATTGATTATTTGGGAGAGAAGATTACAATTCACATACAAGCTGATCTTCATTACATCCCAAATTTTCTATATATAGATTCAGCTTGCAAAGTAGTTACACGTAACTAACATTCCTCTTACAACTAATTGGTCTAATTATCAGATTGGGTCATAACAATGCCTCCCCGTTAAACAATCCTAGTCCCTAGGATTGAACTCTGAAAAGTCTAAACTAGAAACAAATTGATCCCCTTGAACACGAGTCTAGTGAATGCAAAGTTGACCATGAGTCTTAGCTTCAAGGCAAAAACAACGTAACTATGCTCTCATCTTCCATTATCTGAGTTAATTCATCACCACCTGGATCCCATGGAAAATGTGATTTGCAAGCTCTGTAGTGCTGGAATTTTCCAATTGGAATAGTAGCAACTGTCCAAATCATTTTCAGTCCATAAACTTCACCCCAGTCATCATGCCTCTATTTAATTCTATACTGGGCCAACTTTAAGACAGAATTATGCAATGGAATCAGCACTTGGGTGACTTAAAAGCTGATTTGTCATCATCAAGTCCCGGTCCCAATTAATGATCAAGATTATGTCGTCTTCAATAGGCCTCTTACCCAATGCAACCTCCAATATCATAACAACAAGGCAAGAAAGATCACTTTCCAGATTTGTAAGAGTAGAGAAGACACACTCAGCAACCATATTTTCCCTTGTTCTAGCTAGTATAGTGGCATTTTTTGTTTTGAAACTAAGTTCATAAACTCCTACTGGAATAAAATCTCCAATCTCAATACTGGACTGAGCATAAAGCATCATATGACCTGACTCAACATCTTTGTGCATTGTCTGGTTTATGCACCGTAAATGCAGAGTTACAAGAGTAGAGTTTCCTTGACCATTACTTCTATCTTCCATGAACCCCTTTACACTAGATTCAATCTTAGCAAGGGACAAATAAGCTAGCACTCCCATCCTCTATAATTTGGTTAGACCATCTTCACTATGCCATTTCTTAGTAATCTGCTCATCATTGTGCAGCATACAACTATAGTCCCATCTTCTTGGGTGACTAAAAACTAAACCCAAATACCTTGGAACAGCTCTTGAGCAATCCTCCTCTTCAAGTATGACTAGTAATATTTTGGAGAATCTAGACCACAACATCTTGAATGGCCCATAACTGGGATTACAAGCATTATCTCCAACCCTCATTAACTTGTGCAGATTTGCCAAAATTTCAGCCTGGATTTTCCCTAAATCTTGATATTCAATCCAACTAATCATCTCTCTCTCCGGCTTAAGATCAATTCCTTGTGAGTCAGTATCAACAAAAGCCAAGCATTTAATCTTTCTCATATCAACAGCAGCATGATTTCCATAAACGTCATCAAACAAGAAAGTGAGCCTTATATCAACCTTAGTTTTACTTAGTAGATCATGAAAATCAGAGACATCTTCAAGAAGACCCAAACAATCCTCATTCATGCTTAACGAACCTCTATAAGAACTAATGGAAGATACAAGTTCATCAAGAACATGATGCAGTAACTTTGGATGATGAATCAAGATATGGAGTTTATCATTAAAATCCTCACTCAATTCAATATGACTCGTTTCCACTACAGAATCAGAATGATTATTGCCTTCACTTGGTTCAAGGAAAAGCTCATACCTATCAGTTTCATTATCATCAGAATAATGTTTGGTTTCGTCTTGGAATTTTGCAACTCCCAAATAAAAAATCCCATTTGGCTTGATCAACTTTGTCTCCAATGAAACATTAACCTACAAATTGTGTGTATAGATCATTCCATCATTGCCTTCGTTGCTGTAATCGGTTTCAACAGTAACTTGATTCGCATTAGGAGCCCAGTTCTCAACTATCCCCAAAACAGAACCTGTAACTCCAACATAAGAAGAACATTCATCCTATGCACTTCTTGAAGGGGAGAAGACTTTAAAGCTACAATCTGTTTTTACTTCTTGATACCCAGGATTCAAGGTTATTCCTTCAGTAAGAAACATGGGATGGCCCAAGATTTCATTCTCTCCATCCCCTATTCCCGCCTCTTTGGTATTCTCCACTAGAGATTCATCCAGATTTTTCAAGATTCCATCGTCCTCAATGAAGGGCATTTCAACAATACTATTTTCCTCCATATTCAGTTACTCATTCATTTTCACGGTCTCAAGTTCAAGAAGTTGATTCTTGAATTCTAATTCTCTTTCATTGCTCAACATTGAATGTTCCAACTCCTTTTGAACTGAAATGGATGAAGAAGGAAGCTTTGAACTTTCACCAAACAGGTGGTGTTCTTCAATTGTAAAACCATAGTCACCTTCCAAATGTTCTTCAATTTCACCATGGAGGACTTCAAACTTGTCTGTTTCTACCGTTGCCAAATGTGCATCAGTCCACTTCTTGATTGGGGTAGATGTTGAAAGAGGGACCTTCTTGGAATTTGATTCCTTTGTTTCTTCAAGAATTTGATTCATGAAATTTCCTTCCATCCGTTTCGTGAAATTTCCTTCCTTCCGTTTGGCTTGATTAGACACAGTTGAAAGCTGCTCATTTTCATCCAAAATTGGATAATCCTCCCTTAATCGCCCCTCTCTGATTAGGGTTCTTAGGAATTCATTAAATGTAGCTGCAAATGAAATCATACTACTCCTTAACTCGGAATCGATCTTGTCTGGCCTAGATTTGCATTCTGCTACATTTACTTTTGTTGTGCATTCCGCTGCATTTACTTCCGTTAAACTGTGAAACTCATATTCTTGTGTCCCCATTTGATTAAGCAAGAATCAATTTGAAAAGAAGGAAAAGAGAGAAAAGAAAGGAAATAAAGGAAGAATGCAGTTTTGTTAGGAAATTGGCTTAATTTCTTTTAGGTAGAATTCTTATTTGGTGTGGAAAGTAACTAGTTTCCTACTTAGATTTTAGTTACTTGAAGTAGTAGTCAAATAAAGACCTATTTGGTTTAGAATTAGATGTTATTTCCTACTCTATATGAGTTTAGGAATTAGTATTGGTTTCTAATTGTTATTTGATTTTTTGGCCAAGTAATGTTCTCTATAAATAGGTAGATTGGCATACTACAAACATACAAGAAAGGAGTGAGAGAGTTCTTAGTAGATGAGAGGGTTATACAAGAGTTGGGGCTTGGGAATCAAGTTGTAATCTTGTGGTGTTTTTCTCATAGTAAGAACAAGTTTTTCTCTCCGTGGATGTAGGCTTGGTGATTAAGCCGAACCACATTAATTCTTGTGTGTTGTTCATCGTTCATGCTAGATATTGTTTTCTATTAAATTGTTGGTCTTCTTTTTTTCAAATAATTGGCCTGATACCCTAACAAGTGGTATCAGAACTCCGTTGGGGTTTTGGTTAATTATTTGAAATTGAGTGGGTGGTGGTATACCATGGGGTTTGGAACTATACAGTTTCCAATTCAACCGTTTAATGGAACTACAAGTTTTACTCTTTGGCAAAAAAGAGTGAAGGATGTTCTAGTTCAACAAGGTTTGGCTAAAGCGTTGAATGGAAAGAACAAGAAGCCAGAGAGCATGAATGATGATGAGTTTGAGGAGTTGGACGCAAGGTGTGCGAGCACGATTCGGCTCTATGTGGCGGACAACATCATAAATAATGTGATAGATGAGGAAGATTCTGCAGCAGACCTCTGGAAAAAATTGGAAAAGCTTTATCTGGCTAAAAACTTATCCAATAAGTTGCATCTAAAGCGGCAACTATATGCACTAAAGATGGTGGAGGGTGGCAGTCTCATGGATCACATGAATTCGTTCAATGGAATTTTGGATCAACTCCAAAAGGTTGGCGTGGATATTGAGGAAGAAGATAAGGCCCTTTTTACTTCTTATCTCAGTCTCTGATTCTTACGAAAGTGTCGTGACAACCCTGTTATATGGGAAGGACACTTTAGAGTTCGAGAATGTGCAGTCTTCTTTGTTGGATCATGAAAAACAAAGGAAGGCAAACCAAGATGTGACACAAGAAGCTGCTTTAATTGCTCGAGGTGAGAATAAAAGAGGAAAACAATTTGGCGGTGAATCTAAGGCAGGTGGTTCAAAGGTGAAGAGAACGGGTGGAATCCAGTGTTTTGGTTGTCATGAGTTTGGCCATATCAAAAGATATTGCCCTCATCGAAAGAAAAATGATGAGAATGACTATGATAATGTTGCTGGATATGCATCGGGTGGAGATATTCTCACAATCTCCAAAGGTAATAATACTTCTTCTCGTGATGGTTGGATTTTAGATTCTGGATGTGTTTCACATGTTTGCTCCAGGTTAGATTATTTTGATACTCTCCAAAGAAAGAAGGCAGGTTTTATGTCCTTGGGTGATGGATCTACTTGTCAAGTCAAAGGTGTTAGAGTGGTAAAAATAAAAATGTTGAATGGAGAGATTCGTTCTTTGGGTGGTGTGGCTTATGTCCCAAAGTTACGAAGGAATCTAATTTTCTTTGAACCAGTTAGACTCCGAGGATTACCATTTTTCCGCTGCAGGTGGAGTCTTGAAAATCACATATGGCGAGACGGTCTTGTTGATGGGGAAGAAGTATGGTAATTTGTACCATTTGAATACCTCAATGGATTGGGAGCGGAAGGGGATCCAAGAATGTTCTCAAATTACAAATGGTGGTGAGAGGAAAAAACCTGCTATGGGAGAGGGTGAATTGAGGCCCCTCTCGCGAGTCAACTAGATGTTGGACTCGGTTAGCTACACACGTTCATTTGCCGATTGAATCAATTGAAAACAAGACCGTATTGATTCAGGTGTGTAGCTAGGCACCAAGGGACTTGGTGGGAAAAGGCAAATGGAGTTTTTTTTTGGATGGTTTGCTGTGTTTGCTAAAAGAAATTTTCGCCAAGGTGGAGATTTGTTAGGAAATTGGCTTAATTTTTTTTAGGTAGAATTCTTATTTGGTGTGGAAAGTAACTAGTTTCCTACTTAGATTTTAGTTACTTGAAGTAGTAGTCAAATAAAGTCCTATTTGGTTTAGAATTAGATGTTATTTCCTACTCTATATGAGTTTAGGAATTAGTATTGGTTTCTAATTGTTATTTGGTTTTTTGGCCAAGTAATGTTCTCTATAAATTGGCATACTACAAACATACAAGAAAGGAGTGAGAGAGTTCTTAGTGGGTGAGAGGGTTATACAAGAGTTGGGGTTTGGGAATCAAGTTGTAATCTTGTGGTGTTTTTCTCATAGTAAGAACAAGTTTTTCTCTCCGTGGATGTAGGCTTGGTGATTAAGCCGAACCACGTTAATTCTTGTGTATTGTTCATCGTTCATGCTAGATATTGTTTTCTATTAAATTGTTGGTCTTTTCTTTTTCAAATAATTGGCCTGATACCTTAACAAGTTTAATAGAAGAGTTGAAGATAGAGATAAGAACAGGAAAAGAAGGGACAAGGAATAACAGAAATGAGAGAGGAATAGAGAGAAGATTCGAAAAAAGAATAACATCTTTGGGGTAATCGAAGCTTGCAATCTGAGGACCGCAAGCTCTGATACCAATTGTAATGATCAAGGCTGAAGGATTAAGGAATTGAGGATGATAAAAGGAGAGGAAAGAGAAGAACCATCGGGGAAGAAGAGAACAGAGCAGAAAGGGTAGGGAAGATAGAGTTCAGAGTAGAATTGATTATTTGGGAGAGAAGATTACAATTCACATACAAGCTGATCTTCATTACATCCCAAATTTTCTATATATAGATTCAGGTTACAAAGTAGTTACACGTAACTAACATTCCTCTTACAACTAATTGGTCTAATTATCAGATTGGGTCATAACAGGTTATTCCTCTTTAAGCATGCCCACCAGAGCTCGAGTCTCGCAGTTAACGCGCTCGAAGTGGGTTGGGGCACCCTCTCCCAAACCGCAGAGGATTAGTCGGAACGAAGGCTGGATACCCCTGTGTCGAAAAAAAGGGTCAGCATCATTTAACTCGGTCATTTCATTGGCATCATTGGATTGTTTTGCTCATGCCAGAGAATTAGTATAAATGATCAGCATCTATTAGTGTAGTTATTAGTATATTTTAACTTTATGTAGGTGATAGTCTAACCTTCGATCGACAATGATTGCTTGTCTAGTACGTGGCTAAATCCAAAATGTACACCCTATTTTGAGATTTTATAAATTTTTTTATTATAAATTTTATAAAGTGAGGATATAAATTTTTTGTTAGTGCAATTTTATAGCAGTATTTATTTTTTGCTTTAAAATAAAAACTTTGAATTGTACCTATTTTGTAATTGTTATCGATGCAATAAATGAAGACATTTGTAATGAATGGTCTTTTAACATTTTGCAATTCTTGGACTGGTGTTGGATTGTTAATTGTCAACCGTTGCATGTTTGACAAGAAACTCAATTTTTTTTAAGAAAAAAAAAAAAAAACCACTTTCTTATCATACAAAATCTCAATTTCAGATTCAGAACTAAGGATATACAAATCAAACCAATTTATCACAATCAATAGTATTACTCAAGAGCTGTGTGTGTACCTTATTCTAAAGACACCCACAGAACCATTTCCTAACACTTCCTCCAAATCTGTCAAAGCAAACTCGAAATTCTACGAAGTAAACAAAATTCTAACCAACAATAAGTAAATCCACTGAATCCTTATACATATAACAGACTCTCCCAAAACTTTCCCAGAGACGTTATTTGGTTGTCCAATTAGGTAGTTTGGATTATGAATAAGTGCTTTTCCACTGAGAGAATACTTTAGCAAAATTAGCCAATGATGAATTCAATCTATTAAACTTATTAGCAAATTGGTGTGGTTAGAATTAAAGAATTTGTTCCCGTCATCTAAGATTCATTTGGCCAATCGTACCAATTTATCTTTGTTGATACGTAACTAACCAAAAACAAACCAATTCAATTCAGCGCTAACTATTGTTCTTGCCACCCAATTCAATTCAATTCACAATGGAACCATCCAATCGAGAACAAGAACCATCAGTGTGTATGAATTCTTTTGTTCAATTGTAGAAAACACAGAAGACAAACCAAAAGGCAAACACATCTCAAGTTGAACCACCAAAAATAGCTGTCCCTAAAAATCATAGCGAAATGCAAAGAATGACCACGACAGATATAAGCATCTGAAGGGAGGCGGAAAGAACATAACGGAAAGAAGTGGAAGAAAATACATTCGGACAGGGTTTAGAAATGGCTGAAACTAATTGTTCAGATATTAAAAATCACTCTAACAACAATTAATGAAGCCTCCTCCTTTTCAAGCATTTTTAAGGCCTTTAACGGTCATTTCAGGAAACACACCAAAAGTATCCACTGCTGAAAATATGATTAAAATAAGCTCGCATACTCAAAATGCCCATAAGTTAAAAATAATGTAAGGACATTTATGAAACAACCACAAAGAAAACGCTACCCAATTTTGTACCTAAAGTTCAACCTTCATTTCAAATAATCCCACATTTCCAAAATACCTCCATCCATACGGTTAAAATTCAAAACTCCCTTTGACTAAAACTCATTCTTATAATATAAGGATTTGGTTCGTGGACTAATTAATTGCCATTCTTTCCTATCTGCTATCCTGCTATTTCTTTTTTCTTCTTCACACTGATTCTACCGTAAGACAACGTCACTTTCCCATCCTTGTTTGTACGTATTCTTCCATAGGTTTACCTTATTCGTTAGACTTTATAGGCATTCTTCTATTGGTTTACGTTATTCGTTAGACTTTATTGGCACTTCCAATTTGCTTCTTCTTTTTTTTTTCTTTTATTCAAGATACATTTGGCAGCATCATTCTATCAGATTAAATCATTTACTTGATTAAATTCGTTTTAAATGACCTAAATATAGTTTAAGTACAAGTGATTTTATCAAAATCCCCGGCCTGGGTTGTCAGTAAGAATAAAGAAAACTTTTACAACTAGTTAGAAAAGAAAAATAATTTGAGTTTCTGTTGCAAGTCTTTAAAGAAAAATCCAATGATTGACTTGGGATTTGATCGATCACAAACATAAATCACTTGCATAAGAACATTATGTTGGATATTTTAATAAAAATATCATTATTATTTTGAATTCATTCACATGCTTATTTTGAATTCAAATGCAATGAGTTACAAATTTTGAAATGAATTTTTAGTTACAAGATCACATTAAAAATGTAACTTATGAGATTTATGTCTTGTTTTTGTAACCCATGTAATGATTAGGTTTTAAGAATTTATTTATTAAATTTTGACTATTATACAATGACCTAGACCTTTTCAAATTTTGTAACTGAAAAATATGACACATTTATTCCATTTAATGGTGGTATTCTAATACTCCTAAAATTTTAGCCTATAAATAGAGGTCACTATCAACCAAGTTTGATATACCTTTCTTGCTATTTCAAAAACTATCTTCCTCTCGCTTCTATTGGGCATTAGTTAGGTGTTGAGAAGAGCTTTAACTTCTCTAAATTGTGTAGATTTAGTAAAAGCAACATCATAGGCTGGACTGTTGTATCCCAGAGGCGACGTGCTATCAACCTTCTACACCGGGCATAATCCCGAGAGGGGCGCGAATCGTCTTAAGAGAGCGACCTAGTCCGCGCCTCACCTAGCCACAATTACTTTATTTCTCTTCCTTTGACTTTTGTTTTGCAGGTTGATCGTGCATATCAAGTTCTAAAGGAACAACAATTTAAGACGATTCGGAGTACCATGGAAGTTGCAAGCAATGTTGCAAATGCTACCACTATTGGATCTAGTGATCTCAACAAACCATTTCGCTTTAGTGGCCAACACTTCAAAAGGTAAGACAAGAAAGTGATGTTCTATTTGAAGCTAATGAAGGTTGCCTAGGTCTTAGCCACAAAGAATCCAAAAAAGATAGACACCAGTTCAATGACTGATGAAGAAAGGGAGAATCATGCCAAACAACTTCAAAAATGGGAAAATGATGAGGAAGATTGCAGAAATTATATCCTTAATTGTTTGTCTGATGAACTTTATGATTTTTATTCTTCATCTTATACGTCAGCAAAAAGAATTTGGAGAGCATTGCAACAAAAATATGATACTAAAGAAGCAGGCTCGAAAAAATATGCTTGTAGCCGTTATTTCAAGTTTCAAATGGTGGAAAACAAGCCAGTACTAGAGCAAGTTCATGACTTGCAAATGATCGTCCATGAGATTGAATCTGAAGGAGTCAAAGTCGATCCACAAATGCAAGTTGCAGCTATCATTGACAAATTTCCAACATCATGGAAAGATTTTCAGAAAGGGCTACGTCATAAGCAACAAGAATTGACAATAGCAAATTTGATGGCAAGATTGCGCATTGAAGAATAAGCTAGAAAACAAGATAAAGGTGAAGATTTCAATGGGAGTACTAAGGTAAACTTCCTAACTTCTACTGAAATTGTCTCTAAGGGTCAACAAGACAAACAAAACGCCTATTTGAAGGCTAGAGGGAAGAATATGAAAAACAAGTTTTCAAAAAATTATTTTAACCAGAAAAATTCAAATCAAAGACCCCCTTCAAAACAAGTTTCAAATACTCCAAATTTTGGAAATAATATGAATAATAGAGCTTGTTTTGTTTGTGGAAAATTGGGTCATCGTGCAAAAAATTGTCATTTTAGAAAATTTGGACCCAATTTTAAGCCACAAGCTAATGTGACTCAACTAATTGAAGAGTCATTTGTGGCTATGGTTTCTGAAATCAATTTTGTTGGAAATACTGAAGGGTGGTGGGCTGATTCTGGTGCCTCTAGGCATGTTTGCTATGATAGAACTTGGTTCAAAAGTTATTCTCTTATTGAAAAAGAAACAAAAGTTTTGCTAGGAGATTCACATACAACCAATGTTCTAGGCATGAGCGAAGTTGAACTAAAGTTTACTTCTGGGCGTGTCTTGACCCTGAGAGATGTTCTTCATGTTCCTGAAATTAGGAAGAACTTGGTTTCTTGCTATCTTCTTAATAAGGCTGGTTTTAAGCAGTCTATAGAATTTAATCAATATGTGCTTACAAAGAATGGTACCTTTGTTGGAAAAGGTTATGCTTGTGATGGTATGTTTAAACTTAATGTTGAAATGAATGAAATTTCTATTTCTGCTTATATCGTTTCTTGTATAAATATGTGGCATGCATGTCTTTGTCATATAAATAGCAAATACTTAAAAAATATGAGTCACATAAGGTCAATTCCAAAATTGCATAATGAGTTTGAAAAATGTGAATATTGTAGCATGACTAAAATAACTAAACAACCTCATTTGAAAGTTGAAAGAAAAACAGAGTTATTAGAATTAATACATTCTGACATTTGTGAATTTGAAAGCATATTAACACGTGGAGGTAAAAGATATTTTATCACATTTATAGATGATTTTTCAAAATATTGTTATATCTACCTTATGAAACATAAAAGTGAGGCTTTTGAGAAATTTACTAGTTTTGTTAAAGAGGTTGAAAATCGTTTTGAAAGAAAATCAAAAGATTTAGAACAGATAGAGGAAAAGAATATGATACTATTGGCCTTATAAATTTTATCAAATCATTAGGAATAATACACGAGGTTACTCCACCATATTCACCTCAATCAAACGGTGTGGCTGAAAGAAAAAATAGATCTTTGATAGATTTAATAAATGCTGTGTTAGCAAATTCGAGTACACCTAAAAATTTATGGGGTGAAGCTATTTTAACAGCTAATTATACTTTGAATACAGTACCATGGAAAAAAGATTTAATAACTCCTTATGAATTATGGAGATACAAAAAAACCAATATTGAATATTTTAGAGTATGGGGTTGTTTAGCATATGTAAGAATTTCTGAACCAAAAATTCCAAAATTAGAAATAAAAGCGATTAGATGTATATTTATTGGATATTCTTTAAACAGTAAAGCATATAGATTTCTAGATCTAGAAAACAATGTAGTGATTGAATCTCTAGATGCAATTTTTCATGAAGATAAATTTCCATTTAAAGATAGTGGGGGTATAAAATTGAATGAATATAGTGAAAAATCCGAAGAAGCTAGTTCTTCTAATGCTAAAGGTTTAACTAGAGGAAAAGAGCAATTGAGAACCAGTAAAAGGAAAAGGACACAAAAAGATTTTGGTCCTGATTTTCAAACTTATAATATAGAGGGGGATCCTATAAGTATTTCTGAAGCTTTATCATCTTTTGATTCTGATTTTTGGAGAGAAGCAATTAATGATGAAATGGAATCTTTAATGTCTGATAAAACTTGAAAATTAGTTGATTTACCTCTTGGTTGTAAAACTATAGGTTGTAAATGGATATTAAGGAAAAAATTTAAACCTGATGGCACTATAGATAAATATAAAGCCAGGCTTGTTGCAAAGAGTTTTAAGCAAAAAAGAGAGATTGATTTCTTTGATACTTTTTCACCAGTTACAAGAGTGACTTCTATACGACTTTTAATAGCTATAGCAGCAATTCATGAATTAAAAATACATCAAATGGATGTAAAAACAGCTTTTCTTAATGGTGATTTATATGGATCAACCTAAAGGATTTATTCAACCTGGTTTAGAAAATAAAGTTTGTAAATTGAATAAATCTTTATATGGACTTAAACAAGCACCTAAACAATGGCATGAAAAATTCGGTCAATGTGTATTGACTAATGGCTTTAGGTCAAATGAAAGTGATAAGTGCATTTATTATAAATCTTTTGGAGACTCTCATGTGATAATTTGTTTATATGTTGATGATTGATTGATATTTGGGACTAATATGCAAGTAATTGAGGTTACAAAAGCATTACTTAAAAGTAATTTCGAAATGAAAGACTTAGGCGAAGCTAATGTCATACTTGGGATGAAAATTACAAAAAATTCAGAAGGAATTTTTATTGATCAATCTCACTAGATTGAAAAAATATAATTATTTTGATTGTAAACCAGTTTGTACACCCTTTGATTCTCATGTGTGTTTATTTCCTACTAAAAATGATTTTTATGTGATAAATCAAAAAGAGTATGCTAGTATAATTGGTAGTTTGAGATATGCAACTGATTGTACTAGACCTGATATTGCAAATGTGGTTGGTGTACTTAGTAGGTTTACTAGTAAACCCAACTTTACACATTGGAATGCAATTCATAGAATCATGAGATATCTTAAGAGAACTTTAGATTATGGTCTATTTTATAAAAAAATATCCTGCTGTACTTGAAGGTTTCTGTGATGCAGATTGGAGTTCACAATCTAGTGATTCTTTGTCCAATACTGGTTATTTATTTACATTGGGAGGTAGAGCCATTTGTTGGCGATCCAAAAAACAACATATAATCGCAAAGTCCACCATAGAAGCAGAGTTAATTGCTCTTGCTTCTGCATGCGAAGAAGCATGTTGGTTACGTGATTTACTATATAAAATTCCAATGTGGAATAAGCCGATACCTCCTGTTTTAATACATTGTGATAGTACCGCTGCTATTGGCAGAGTTCACAATAAATATTATAATGGAAAATCCAGATCTATAAGGAGAAAACACAGTACTGTGAGATCATATTTAGATAATGGTTCATTAACCATTGATTTTGTGAGATCGGGCGATAATCTTGCTGATCAACTTACAAAAGCTCTGGCTAGAGAAAAGATCTGGAAAGCATCAAAAGATATTGGATTAAAGCCCAAAAATGTAAAAGCTACCTATGAGGATACAACCACCTAGGGACTGGAGATCCCAAGAACTAGGTTGGAGACAAACGAATCATAGAGTCGCTTGTTGTGATACATGCAAATTTTTAGTCTAATCATATGATGCTATGCATGTAATTCTGTGACGAATATGAGAGGTTGAGAACTAATCTCTTAATGAGTTCTATAGTCCTTATGGGTGGGATGTGTTAGTCACAGAAACACCCTTGATAGACTCACCTATATGAGTGTAAGGGTTTGGCCACCCTTATGAGAATTTGGGCTAATTCTCTAGAGCACTCATGAACATTGGGGTAAAGTACATGGCCATAATGTACTGGCTTGAAAAGCTCATTTAAGAACACCTAAAATATCATGTGTGTTAAGTTTTCTACGTTTTCCTCAAGTAATCATAGTTTAAAGGCTAAGTCCACTATGATTCTAATACGGGAAAACTGAAACACTAAGTGGAAGTTTAAAGGCATTGCCACTTTCATAAGGCATGATGTTCTCACTATATGCCCAAACTATTTTTATTAAAATAAGTGGGGGATTGTTGGATATTTTAATAAAAATATCATTATTATTTTGAATTCATTCACATGCTTATTTTGAATTCAAATGCAATGAGTTACAAATTTTGAAATGAATTTTCAGTTACAAGATCACCATTAAAAATGTAACTTATGAGATTTATGTCTTGTTTTTGTAACCCATGTAATGATTAGGTTTTAAGAATTTATTTATTAAATTTTGACTATTATACAATGACCTAGATCTTTTCAAATTTTGTAACTGAAAAATATGACACATTTATTCCATTTAATGGTGGTATTCTAATACTCCTAAAATTTTAGCCTATAAATAGAGGTCACTATCAACCAAGTTTGATATACCTTTCTTGCTATTTCAAAAACTATCTTCCTCTCACTTCTATTGGGCATTAGTTAGGTGTTGAGAAGAGCTTTAACTTCTCTAAATTGTGTAGATTTAGTAAAAGCAACAGCATAGGCTGGGCTGTTATATCCCAGAGGCGACATGCTATCAACCTTCTACACCGGGCATAATCCCGAGAGGGGCACGAATCGTCTTAAGAGAGCGACCTAGTCCGCGCCTCACCTAGCCAAAATTACTTTATTTCTCTTCCTTTGACTTTTGTTTTGCAGGTTGATCGTGCATATCAAGTTCTAAAGGAACAACACATTGTATTCGTCAACCAAACTTTCACAAAGTTGGTTTTCATGGGATTGTGAAAGCATGAAACGACATACTGTATTATGGAGGAACAATGACAGAAAGGGCAATTGGCAACAGTTGGCTGTTGTTGTAGGCTTTTTCTCCTTAAACTTTCCCTTTCTTGAATGAATTGAATCAATCAAATCGAATAGTGCAGTCATTTTGCCACAGCAAGTGGGGCTAATTTCTCAGAATATATGTGAAAAAAAAACAATCCGCCAAATGTAGCTCTGACTGGGGGTGTTTCTCAAACTATAGCAAAATAAATTTCCCTTCCCGCATTTAATTGGCAAAAGACGACTGCAAAAATTTTAGTGCCCTGGAAAGTGTCAGCCGCTGCCGTGTTGACTGTGCACGGCAGCAGCTGACACTTTCCATCAGCGGCTGACTTTTGGACTGCGTGATTTGGTATCTTTCTTTCAAGGCATACGAAGTTCATTTTGCAAGTTTACACCAAAAAATGACTAATTATTTAGTATTTCAAATTAACAAGAAAGCCAACGCTAATTTTTGTCTAATTTTATTTGTAAATCATTAAATCATTATCAAATTACTCTTTTTTTCCTTTCTTTTCTTTTGTATATACTTAAACTAATCAATGTATATATTTTTAAAAAGACTCTGACTTAGGGACTAGTTTCTTAGAATATAGCAAAAAAAAGATCCACTGTGCACAGTTCTGATATAACCCCCGTACATAACTATATCACAGTTATTATGATATTTGTCTATAGCATGCTATGGATTAATTTGTTAAAAGAAATTTTATAAAAGATCAAGTTGATAGTAGTTCGTAAACTATAGTTGCTTACATTAAAAAATTAATTTTTTTAACCCACCATAGGTTCTGAAGATTTTTCCACTCAAAAATCTCCTAATTTGTTGGATTATCACATTTGTTTGTATTTGATGAAACGGTAATTAGCCCTAACGTTTATGAAACATTTAAAGTTAACATCATTGGTGCGAAATGAGAAATTAATTGCATATTAATTATTAAATCTTAAGTGTTAAATATAGTTACATTACTAAGCATGTTTGAAGAGTTAAATTATTAAAACGTAACATTTTATTCCCATGAATATCTTAACATTTTAGTCCTATTAAACGTAACATTAAGTCTCATAAGTAATCTAACATGATTGATAAACCAAAAAAAAAAAGAACAGAAAAACACCCACAGATACAAATGAATATGTACAAAGCAAACAATCCAAACAGCATAAACATAAACGAAAGAATAGAAAGGAAACTACTTTTCAAGTACCTCGGGTTTGGGAAAGGGGTTTTGTCATACCAATAGTGGAGGAGAACCGAGGAAGCTGCTGAAGAGGTTGAAGCGACAATTTTTTTTTTCGATTGTCATCTCTACTCCTACTCCTACTCCTACTCTATCTACGGGGGAGGCTCAACTGAGCCTATGGGGACCGATGGGGACAGAACCACCACCGGACCAGATGGGTGCACTACGCACCCGTCTGGATTTGAAACAGAGCCACAAGAGTGGCATTTTTGGTGGGAGGTAAGGTTTGAACCCTTGCCTCCCACCCCACCAAAGCCTTAAGGGCTTGGTGGTGGCCACCAGCCCAAGAGCTGGTGGTTGGTTGAAACGACAATAATAGCGTGAAATTGCTTACAAAAGAAGTTGCCAATTGCACGAAGTTGCCAAAAGTCAGCTGCGGATGGAAAGTGTCAGCCGCTGCCGTGCTGACTGTGCACGGCAGCGGCTGCAAAATTTCTTCCCCCCCTGCAAGTGTCAGCCGCTACCGTGACACTTTCCAGGGCACTAAAACTTTTGCAGTCGTCTTTTGCCAATTAAATGCGGGAGGGGAAATTTATTTTGCTACTTTAAGAAACATCCCGAGTTAGAACTATATTTGACGAATTGTTTTTTTTTCATGTATATTCTAAGAAATTAACCGGCAAGTGGAGACCATAAGTCAGGCTCTCTTAAGGGCGGGCAAACCATCTGGCCCAGACAATAGACAGTGTTAGATATACATATACTAGTTGGGGCAGGCCGAACAATGTTGAACCCAAGCCCAATAAATGAATCAAATTTGATGATTAAATCAATAAATATTTTTCATCAACATACAAAAAGCTATAAATTTCGATTCGAATTACTACAAAATACTACTAATCAAGTAGATTGAATATGACACTAAATATTCTACAAAATACTAATCAAGTAGATTGAATATGACACAAAATACTAGTCAAGCAAGTTGAACATGAAGTGACAGGACAAGATTTAAAATCTTTTTGTATTATGTTGAATTAATATAGCATAATTGAATATATTAAAATGATCACTTTCTTTTTTTGGGTATATGTTAGGTATGTGAGGATTTTAAATTTGTTGATTTTGTGATTGAAATTACTAAGGATTAATCTTCAAAAAGTTTAAGTTGACAAAGGGCTGAACTTAAAACTTTTAAAATAGTATACTAAGGGCTTATCTATAACTTTTGCAAGTATTCGTCGTTAAAGACATTCGAAATTTCATCTTAGATGACACTTTTTTAGTTAACGATAGTAATGGAGACAAGTTTTCCATATATTTTGATATCCCTTGGTGATGGTACTAAATTTTGAGAATCAAGACAAAATATGCATTAAGTTTTGGGACTGAAATTGCAAATCAGTAAAAGTTGGTGGATAATGAAATTTTTTGGAAATCTAAATTCAACCCACAAATTAAAGTAGAGCTTTTGGACTTTTGGATTTGGGCTTCAAGTTCTATGTTCAAGACTCGTACTCGGCTCAAAAAAATATTAGGAATTCGGGCCTATTTTAGGCTTGGTTGAAGCTCATAATTAATTTACAATTATATATTATGTGCATGTAATATTTATTTTATTTTACCATTATAAGTGAATTACAAATTGTGTTTGTAATAACACATATAACTATTAACCAATATACATCATTATAAATAAAAAATATATACTTATATACTTAATTATGTGGGCTAGGTACTAATCGGGTCGAGTCTCATTAAGCTAATGTTCGACTTACAATTTAATTGGTCCTTGTTTTGAAGCCTAAATTCAACCCAATCCAATGATGTGCAAGATTTGGCCCTAAATTCTTCAAATCAATCGAGTAGAGTTCAGGTTGGTTTGACCCCATTAACAATTCTAATGAGCACTTATCCTTAAAAAAAACCTGAGCACACAACATATAATTTAGTTTGATGGAAAAGTTTATTTATTTAATACCGTTTACCCACATTTCATGAAGCGATAAATAAGATGAATGTAAGAATATCTTAATATCTCAAGCATACATGCTAAGCATCAAGTTGAAATGAAAAAAATGAGAAACAAGCAAGAGCGCATGAACCAGGTACATTAATGACAAGGAGGACATAAAATTCGTCGTGTCCTTATTTCTTAGAAGCTTTAATATGAATCCCATCTCCAAAATTCAGCAATGGAGTACGAGTAATGTTGCTAGCTTTGACAAGTTTCCATCTATAATAAGGAGACCAATAAATTCTTGTCGAATACGAATACACGCAAAAACACATAATTCAGTATATTTTTCTTCTCACAGTAAATGAATGTGAAGTTAGAAGCCCATAAGTTATACCCGTATTTGGTCATCAAAACACGAAAAATATCGACAGGAGTGCTTTACTGAATTCAGCACCTGCACATTGTCTCACACCTCTACCGAAAGGCATAAAGTTCATCGCTGTAACGCTTGGATCAAGGTCCCGATAGGAGCAAGAAGCAGTATACGTTTAATAGCAAAATCAATTTGCAAACATTTGCCTCTCCAATGAGGCATCTCAAGCGAAAATTGTAGAGTTAAGGAGAAGTGGTTCGACTTCAAAATAAAACTATAAAAGAGAGAAAACAGAAAACAAATAAAAAGGTAAGAATTCAAGAAGAACCTTCCAACGCCATGGCTTGAAATTAAAGCAAGAGGATCTCTAAACACTCCAGGATTTAAGTGTTGAGCAGAAGAGCAATCATAATGCCCCAGCCGGCTGGAATAGTGTATCCTAAAAGGGAATAAAGTGCATATAATGAGTCTCGCAGAAGCCTTCAGGTGTTGTGTACTATATAGCACATTATTGGGAGTAAGTAAAATTTTTTCCAATTTGTGCAATACACTAAATCATAATTGCAACCTACCCATTCACTTCAACATCTTTTGTGGCTCTACGAAGAAGTCCAGGACTGATGCTTGCTATTCTTACGGTTTCATGAATTAACTGCATTTTATGTTTGTGTTTGTTGAAGCCGCAATTGCTGACCAGAAGAATTGTGGTTCGTCCCACATCGGAGGAAAGCTGAGGATGCCTTCCGTTTTGTGCCTATAAATATAGGCCTCATATGTTGAAGTTAATTGTACCACTTAAGAGAGTTATATGGGCTATTAGCTTCTTGAGTCATTTAGCCCATTTAGTCAAATATTTTAGGCTCTCTTATTTTGAGTTTAGAAATATTTTCTAAACTCTTTTGTAAGTGCCTATTGGCCTAGGAACCACTTTCCTACGGTCTTTTGTATTTCTTCTTCATAGTAGAAATATTGCTCCTCCCTCGCCCGTGGACGTAGGTCAATTTGACCGAACCACGTAAATCTTCTGTGTCTTTTATTTGCTTTGTTATCCGTCTTTATATGGTCGGTTTTACCGCCTAATTATTATATGGCTGGTATCTACCGCCTATCTATTATATGGTCGGTTATACCGCCTACTTTGTGCTAACTTGAGTTTGTCTATTCCTGGCCCGGTCCTAACAAACTGGTATCAGAGCTGGTTATTATATTTTGCAAGACAGGTTCATCTGGTGGGGCCCGTTCATCTGGTGGGGTCCGTCCATCCTGTGGGGCCCACTCATCCTGTGGGGTCCGTTTATCCGTGGGGCCCGCTCACCTTGTGGGGTCCTTTCATCCCGTGGGGCCCGCCTATCTCGTGGGGCCCGCTCACCCTGTGGGGCCCGCTCACGAGACTTGCATATTTGTTTGGCCAGTTTTTTGAGACAAACTTCAAGTTACAGAATTTGTGGCAACAATGACGATAACAAAGACGGTTGTCGAGAAATTCGACAGGAATGTCAACTTCGGAATGTGGCAGCTCAAGATGGAGGCCATTCTTGTTCAAGACGGAGTTGATCTAGCGATTCACGGAATCGAGAACAAACCAGAAGATGTCAAGGATGCGGATTTCGCTGATATGGATAAGAAGGCCAGATCCAGCATAATCTTAAATCTCTCCGATGAGGTATTGCGTGAGGTAGCAACGGAGACTTCGGCCAAGGCTATGTGGGATAAATTGAAAGCCTTGTATATGAAGAAGACAGTCGAGAATCGGCTATATTTGAAGCAGAGTTTGTACATGCTTCGGATGTCTGAAGGTACATCTATACTCTCCCATCTTGATAAATTTGATTCCATTATTATGGATTTGGGGAATATAGATTCGAAAATTGATGATGAAGATCAAGCCCTATTACTTTTGTGTTCCCTTCCCCAGTCTTTTAAGCATTTCCGCGATACTATGATTTATGGAAAGGAAACAATTTTGTATCGGGAAATTAAATCTGCATTAAAATCTAAAGAGCAGATAGATAGGGATATTACTGGGGAAACTAGTGGGAGTCAAGCCGATGGCTTGTTTGTTCGGGGTAGATCTGAAAAGAGAAACACAGAAAATAGAAGTAGATCCAAATCCAGACATAAAAATGTGGTGTGCAATTATTGTAAAAAGAAGGGCCATGTTATCTCTGATTGCTTTAAATTGAAAAATAAAGAAAAGCAAAAAGGGAAATTTGTTGAGAAAAATACTGAATCCGCTGAGGCTAGTATAGCAGCTGATGAGAATGATGGAACTATTTTCTGTGCAACGGAAAATAATTTTAGGTCTAACAATGAGTGGATTTTAGATTCGGGTTGTTCATATCATATGTGTCCCAATAGGGACTGGTTTTCAACATATGAATCAACTGAAGGTGGAGTTGTCTTAATGGGCAACAACGCTGTTTGTAAAGTTGTTGGCAAAGGCACAATCCGGATTAAAATGTACGATGGTATTGTGAGGACGCTCACAGATGTTAGACATGTTCCAGATTTGAAGAAAAATCTCATCTCTTTGGGCACTCTTGAGTCTATTGGGTGCAGGTATTCAGGTGGAGACGGAGTTCTCAAAATTACTCGAGGAGCTCTTGTTGTTATGAAGGCACACAGATCTGGTACTTTGTATATTTTGCAGGGATCTACTGTTACAGGTGCTGCTGCTGTTTCAACATCATCTTTGTCAGATACAGACATCACCAAATTATGGCATATGCGTTTGGGGCACATGAGCGAAAAAGGCTTAGGCATACTAAGCAAAAGGGGACTTCTTTGTGGTCAAAGTACCGGGCCATTGGAATTCTGTGAACATTGTATTTTTGGGAAGCAGAAAAGAGTCAGCTTCAGTTCACCAGCAATTCACAAGACAAAAGGTACTCTCGATTACATTCATTCAGATCTATGGGGTCCTTCTCGTGCTCCTTCTAAAGGTGGTGCCAGGTACATGTTGACTTTCATTGATGATTATTCAAGGAAAGTTTGGGTATATTTTCTTAAGCATAAAAATGATGTTTTCCTAACTTTCAAGCAATGGAAAGTTTTGATTGAGAAGCAAACAGGAAAACACATTAAGCGGTTGAGAACAGATAATGGCATGGAATTTTGTGGAGGTGAATTTAATGAATTCTGCAAGAATGAAGGAATTGTTCGGCATCACACCGTCAGGATGACGCCTCAACAAAATGGTGTGGCCGAACGTATGAACAGAACGCTTTTGGAGAGAGCAAGATGTATGATCTCCAATGCAGGGTTGACAAACGACTTTTGGGCAGAGGCGATCAATATGGCCTGTTATATTGTCAACCGTTCTCCTTCTGCATCTCTTGATTTCAAAACTCCTGAGGAAGTTTGGTCAGGTACTCCTGCTGATTACTCCAATTTAAAAGTTTTTGGGTGTCCAGCATACATGCACGTGAATGATGGAAAATTGGAGCCTAGGGCTAAAAAGTGCATTTTTCTTGGGTATGCTTCTGGGGTGAAAGGATACAGATTATGGTGTCCTGATCCCAAATTCCCAAAATTTGTAATCAGTAGAGATGTTACTTTTGATGAATTGTCTATGTTATCTTCCAAGAAGGAGTCTTCTAGTCCTTGTACTACTGATAGTACACAGAAGCAGGTGGAGCTTGATATTGGCAGTTCTGGTCCTTCTCAGACCAAATCTTCTATTCAACAAATGCCAGTAGATGCACCTGAGTCTACTGTGGAAGATAGTTCAGAAGAAGAGGAATATTCCATAGCCAGAGATAGACAAAGGAGAGACATTCGACCACCACAAAGATATGCAAATTTAGTTGCATATGCTTTGTCTATTGCAGAAGAAACTGATGCAGTTGGTGAGCCTTCCACCTATTCAGAAGCAGTTTCTTGTGATGATTCTGTAAAGTGGTTGATTGCGATGAATGAAGAAATTGAATCTCTTCATCGTAATGAAACTTGGGTTCTTATAAAGCCGCCGTCAGCTAAGAAAATTGTTGGATGCAAATGGGTCTTCAAGAAGAAGGAAGGTATTCCAGGGGTTGAAGATGCAAGGTATAAAGCACGATTAGTTGCAAAGGGCTATAGTCAGGTACAAGGTGTTGATTTTAATGATATATTCTCACCTGTTGTTAAACATAGCTCTATTCGTGTTTTACTTGCTTTAGTAGCCATGTATAATTTGGAGTTAGAGCAGCTTGATGTTAAGACAGCTTTCTTACATGGCGAACTTGAAGAACAAATTTATATGAAGCAACCCCAGGGTTTTGAGATTGAAGGTAAGGAAGACCATGTTTGCTTATTGAAGAAATCCTTATATGGATTGAAGCAGTCTCCAAGACAATGGTATAAAAGGTTTGATTCCTTTATGTTGGGTCATGGTTATTTGAGGAGCATGTATGATAGTTGTGTTTACTTCCGGAAGTTAAATGATGGTTCTTTCATTTATTTGCTGCTTTATGTTGATGACATGCTCATTGCTGCCAAGAATTTGTCAGAAATTCACACTTTGAAACTGCAGTTAAATAGTGAATTTGAAATGAAAGATTTGGGAGCAGCTAAGAAAATTCTTGGCATGGATATCAAAAGAGATCGAGGAGTAGGGAAGTTATTTTTGACCCAGAAAAATTACCTTGAGAAAGTTTTGGAGCGTTTTGGCATGAAAGATGCTAAACCAGTATCTACTCCTCTTGCTAGCCATTTTCGGCTATCTGCTGCTCAATCACCAAAATCAGATGAAGAGGAAGATTATATGGCACGAGTTCCTTATTCCAGTGCAGTCGGCAGTATTATGTATGCAATGGTTTGTACTCGTCCAGATATTGCACAAGCAGTCAGTGTTGTTAGCAGATATATGTCTTGTCCTGGTAAAACACATTGGCAGGCTGTGAAGTGGATTCTCAGATACTTGCGAGGTACTTCAAATGTATGTTTGGAGTTTGGAAGAAATAATAACACTTTGGTTGGTTTTGTAGACTCAGACTACGCTGGGGATCTTGACAGGAGAAGATCACTTTCAGGCTATGTATTTTGCATTGGCGGTTGTGCTGTTAGTTGGAAAGCTACTTTACAACCTGTCGTAGCTTTGTCTACTACAGAAGCAGAATATATGGCTGTGACCGAGGCAATCAAAGAAGCCTTGTGGTTGAAGAGTTTATTTAGCGAGCTAAGTCTATATCAAGGTGTTACTGATATTCACTGTGATAGTCAAAGTGCCATACACTTGACTAAAGATCAGATGTATCATGAGAGGACGAAACATATTGATGTGAAGTATCACTTCATTCGGGATATCATTGCTGAGGGAAAAGTCCTTATTCAGAAAATCAATACTAAGGACAATCCAGCCGATATGTTTACGAAACCTCTTCCAGTTTACAAGTTCAAGCAGTGCTTGGATTTGGTTGGTGTTCATTGTTGGTGATTTAAGCCCATTGGGGCTTATGTGAAGAAGGTGGAGCATTTTTTACTATTATCGATGTTGGGAACTCACCAAGGTGGAGATTTGTTGAAGCCGCAATTGCTGACCAGAAGAATTGTGGTTCGTCCCACATCGGAGGAAAGCTGAGGATGCCTTCCGTTTTGTGCCTATAAATATAGGCCTCATATGTTGAAGTTAATTGCACCACTTAAGAGAGTTATATGGGCTATTAGCTTCTTGAGTCATTTAGCCCATTTAGTCAAATATTTTAGGCTCTCTTATTTTGAGTTTAGAAATATTTTCTAAACTCTTTTGTAAGTGCCTATTGGCCTAGGAACCACTTTCCTACGGTCTTTTGTATTTCTTCTTCATAGTAGAAATATTGCTCCTCCCTCGCCCGTGGACGTAGGTCAATTTGACCGAACCACGTAAATCTTCTGTGTCTTTTATTTGCTTTGTTATCCGTCTTTATATGGTCGGTTTTACCGCCTAATTATTATATGGCTGGTATCTACCGCCTATCTATTATATGGTCGGTTATACCGCCTACTTTGTGCTAACTTGAGTTTGTCTATTCCTGGCCCGGTCCTAACAGTGTTAGTGTGTCATATACATGAAATGCTTCAACCTTAAGCTGATTACGAAAGTAGTTTAGTATAAACAGCAGTGAAGGAAATAGGCTATTTATGATGTGATCCTATGCTTGTGAGTTGTGAAAATGGGACTTGGTCAAGTACAGTTGATGTCCTTATGCAGTTGCACTATTGTTATATTTTTTTATACAATTTGGTGTACATTCACATAACTCTACTGTACGCGTGCATTTGTTTGTGTGGAGCAAATCAATAGATGTATAAAACCCATGTCTGTAAGTGTGTACTAAATTTTAAAAAACGTATAACATGTTATTGCACAAAAACCCAACCATACCTACTCCATGTTCATAAAAATGCATATAAACACATGTATGACTTTTGCAAACACCGAGGATAGAAACCATAATGCATAATTTGAAACTTGAAGACATTAATAGGTGTTACTTGGAGTGTGAATGTCATCGACTTGTACTCATCCCAAGTGACTGAAGAACTTGATTTTGGTCTATTCCTAAGGATTTCTTCATGCTCAACCTGAAAAGCAATGGGGAGTATCTATAACAAACTATTGTTCATATGATATATGGATAAGGTACTTCCATATATATATAGAATGCCAAAAACCACGAAGCTATAAACATTAAGTAACCTGCAATTGTTCTATTGCTGAAGGATTTTCAGAAAGTAGTTTGAGAGCTAATGAAATTATTGAAGAATTTGTTTCAGTGGTGGCAAACAAAGTAGAAAATAAGATCTTGACAACAAAATCTTCCTGTGCAAATTTTTCCGTCTTCATATCTTTCACCAATTGACTAAGAATGTCCCCTTCATGCATCTTATCATCATGTGAAGCCTGCTTCTCCTTTACTATCTCCCGTAATGTACTTGTAACTTCCATTTTTTCCTGAAATATTTGAAGTATATGCTCAAATTCAGCTATTAAAAGGCTTGCCCCTGGAAAATATGATATTCCCACTGAAAGGATAACAAAGCATTTTGATCATTTCTAGACTTTGTCTATCTTTATGCTCGGTTACCTCAAGGCACTTGTGAAATCTTGTTCCGGGAATATTCAAAGGAAATGACATGAGAACTTGTATAAAGTTGGTCAATTTCTCAGCTGTACTTTGTCGAAGTCTTTCAGCATCACGTCCAAACATTTGCCTTGATGTAAACTTGCACACCATCTACAGTGGAAAACAATTTACAACTTTATTCAGATTTCAGCTGGAAAAAGGGTTAAAAAATAAAATAAAAAATAAACAGGAAAATAGCAAAATTACAGATGCTGCGCTTGATAATCACAAAATTATCTGAAGTAACTATTTTATCGTTATCCATAAATTTTATGTGTTTTTAACCCCATATAAAATAGTTGCTTCGGTTTTTTTTTAAAAAAGTTTCACCATTGAAAATGCACGTTTAAGTTCAACGGAATCATGTTTGGACCAGCTGCCCAAATTTCTGTAAATCAATTCTTCTAACTGGGAAAGCAACTTTTCCTTAATAGACTCCGCGCCAGAGTGATTTAGTATGAAGCTTCTCGGGTAGCGATGGCCAGGTTGATTTGTTTTGCGTTCTCCATCTGGAGAAATAGCCTTGGAGAATGCATCCATGTACTAGAACTGCACTGGTTTTCCTTCTTGCAAGAAGAGACAGTGGTTCACTTTTGGATCACTTGATACCACGACAGGTTGACCTGCTATATTTGTTTTGAAAAGCGGCCCATGTCTGAAATACAGGAAAAAAAAAATATTGTTAGAAAAAAAAATGCTAATATGTGTGTGTACGTGTGTATGTATGTATATAAAGAAATTTTTTAACGGATGCCTAATAGACAATCGTTGACATACCTAAATTTTACCAAATTATTATATATATATATATATATATACACACACACTAACAATTATTATTTATTCTTACATTTGTATACTTTTTTTTAATTAATCTTACATTTCCAAAAATTTAACATCTGAAGTATATCTTAACAGTTAGTCAATGGGCACCGGTTAGACAGACTCACACATAACAAGGTCAGAAAATAGAAGTGAAATCTACAAAACAGGGAACTTGTTAGGATGAAAAGTTGAAGAAGATGAATTGAATTAACAGTGCTTGTTTAATACTTTTGAATTCTGTTCTTGATGAACATGTGAACGTCCAATGAATTGCTGGAAAAGAAAAGGTGTTGAGTTTCTCCAATGAGAGGAAGGCCCATAGAACCAGGAGGCAGACCTGCTCCAGCTTTGCATTTTGGATTCAGCCATTTGGGAAAATAATAAACAAGGGATGCAATGACCATTGACCATATTGCACACAGCAAAGTGGACCACATTTTTTGGGATACTCGGGCAATTGATTTGAGAACAAGCTGATTAATTCAAGCACCAAGTAATATTACTACTAGAGCTATTGGCAATTGTACCCACTGATCGATGAATTATATCCCATATATACAAGGCATGAACCCTCAAGAAATTTGTTTTGGGAACCAAGTAACGACCAAAGATGCTGAGACACTAAGAAATTTTTTTGGGAAACAAGTAGCTACCACAGATGCTAAGACATTAAGAAATTTGTATTGGGAACCAAGTAACTACCAAAGATGCTGAGACACTAAGAAAGAATTTTGTTTTGGGTGTCTAATTAAATGACACCTAAAAAATGTCAAGAAACTTTTGTTTCTAACAACTTGCACACTGGGAATACGTTGAGCCTTAAAGAAATGAATCTCAAGTTTAGACCTGACAATTATGTCAATCCAACAACCCACCCAACCTACCCACCAATTTGAGAGGTTGGGTTGAGTAAGTTAGGTATTGGATCAATTTTAAATTGGGTAATAAAAACCTATATATATTTTGAATTGTTTGGGTATTTGTGTTGGGCACCAATTACCCAACTTAAGTTAAAAAAATAAATAAACAAATTAAACACAAAAAGCACGATCACGCCTGCAGGAGTTGATCTTTAAGTCAACGACTTTCCCAGTATGTGGGGCCCCACAGATCATATAATCAGGTGTAACTGCAGTACACGATAACTTGCCTAAATCTTGACCATCCAAACAAGATCATATCCACCTTTCCGCTTTTAGCAAGCAGGAATCTCATATGGCTAAATTCTTGTAATGGCTCGATGGGATGCAACCTAATGACTATTAAATGTTGGTGTTTGTGAGTTGTGAGCACTGGGAACATAAGATCATAACGGAGTCCAATTGCTACACAATACAAATCCAATGGCAGCCCAACGTGAGATACACGCACCTTAAAGTGTGCATTGTTTAGATGTTCCTAATTTCTCCATTATTTAAAGATACACACACCTTTAAGCGTGATTGGAACTTTTATGAAACTAAAAATATGTTTGGAATAGCTAATGCTAAATAAAGTAACAAGACTTAGAAAATTATATATTGGTATGCCATTTTTCATGCTATATCCAACTTGGACCAAAATTGTTGCTTGGGTCTCTTAGTTTGGACCAAAGTTATACCTAGATTGAAAATCCTTACTTGTATAAAAAAATAATGAATTCATCCAAATAGTTTAAACAGTTAGTAAGTGTGTGTATTTGTGAAAGTATATTAATGTGTATTTTAGTGTGTTTGTATGTGTAAAAATAACGTATTTCAAAAGAACTTAAGAAGTGAGTGTGTGTTTATATTTGTGAGTGTTTTAGTATGTGAAAATATGTCTATCTATATGAAAATGTATTTATGTGTGTGAAATTTTTTTTTTATATGTGAAAATATATTTGAGAGAGTTTATGTATCAAAATTTATTATTTACTATATTGGGTCATATTTGGGTCATGGGTTTGAGATAATCCAATTTGACCCAACCCAAAATTAACCCAATCTAAAGTTGGGCGGATTGGGTGTAACCCATTTAAATAAAAACCCAATATCAACCTGCTCAAAACCCGTCCAACCCTCCCAATTGCCAGGTATACTCAAGTTTATTGATCACATTATGCATATAAAATGACAAAAATAATTGCTGTCCTTTGCAGTAGGCAGCTAGGTGATAAGAGTTTATTTTACGTATTTTTAAGTGCATTTTATTAGTTAATTTTGAGTTGATTATTTAGTTTTATAAATAAAATAAAGAGGTTTTTGGTAAAATTATATATTTTTGGTAAAAGTGGATAATATTGCATTTCTATTGATTTTAATGGTAAAAACTTCATTTTTATGCAGGAATGATGATTCAATCACCAAAGGATGTCAAATGAGGTAAAAAATAGAGATTTGGTGATGAATTCAAGTGGCAACAAGAAGAATGAAGTGAAAAACGTTCAAGTGAGGAAATGCAATACAAGTCAGTTTTGACACTCTTCAGTATTTTGACCATATCTGGAGCTACACTTATCGGATTGAGGTGATCTTTATACCATTTTAAAGCTAAGAAAGAGACCTACAATTCGTATGAAGACATCGAAATCCATTTCTGCCATCTTCATGGGCAAAACGTTGGAATACAGAAGCTGCATTCTGTGGTCGGAAGTTAAAACAGAGGTTTGAACAGGTGACAGTATTTCGATCATATCTCAGGCTACAAAGCTCCGATTTGGATGATTCTTGAAGCATTGGAAAGCTAACTCAAAGGGCTACAACTTTTGTGTTTTGCACAAAAGCTAGTTTGGCCTTTATCAATGAGAAAATCGCAGTTGAAATAAGGCCAGAGTGAAAACGCGAGTAGACAAAACGCGAGTTATGCCGCGTTTTGTGTAGGCGCGTTTTATAGCCGAAATTCTGCAATTTGACTCAGCCAATTCTCTTGTGTTCACACCACTTTCCAGCTATAAGATGCAAGGGAATTCGGTGCACATGCTTCAGAAGACAAAAGGGCAAGAAAAGTGGCTTATTTTCAAGTCAAAAATATTGGTTTTTGACTATGCTAACAAAGTGGAGATTTGGGAATCAAAGGATAGAATTTGACTTGGAAAAAAATGGAGCTTTTGAGTAGTTTTTATGCAGAGACATTGAGAGGGGTCTGGAGAGGGGAGAGATAGCAAGTATTCTTACTAAAAAACATAGTCTCTCTAGCTAGGTACTTGCAAGGGGCAATTGAGGTTTCATCTTGTAATCATCTAAGTTCAAGACAAAGGAGATTTTTGGAAGGCTTTACCATATCTTGGCTAAGACTTTCTTTACTCTGTTTGTATTTGTAATTCCTGATGATTTACATTAATGAAGTTATGAGTGTTTCATCATTCATGAGTAGCTAATTTCCTTTATCTAGGGAGTAGATGAAGCTTATGGCCAAATGATATGAAGTGATTGTGATTTATGCTTGTTATGTCTTGTATTAACTTATCTACTTGTGTATGTTGGATTACTTGTTGTTGCTTGATCACCAATAGCAGGTTTATAGTTGTTTTTACTCATTGAGAAATGGTAAAAATAATGGAATGACATAAGTAGAGCTTGAGTAGTATATTCATGAGAATAGAAATACATTCAAGTGGATAAAATCTATATTTCAGGTATGCACAAAACAGATTTAGTATTTTCCAAGAGATTAGGAAAAACTAATCTGTTTTAACCCATTATTATCATGAAAATGTGATTTTGGTATTGTTGGAAATGAATCCTTGGTTAAACAAGAGTAGTAACAAGTGTTAAATTCATTCGTTTTAGATCTTTTGTGTTATATGTGGAATCTACATCCCTAGATCTTAATATTTAGTGAATTCTACTCCTATTGTGAAATTGCATTTATCTATTTAAGAATTTTTGTAGTTGAATTAAAATCTGAAGTTTCTGCTCAAATTAATTGTAAGTCTAAATAATAGAGTAAATTAGTATCTAATAATTGTTTTAATTGCTCCTCGTGGGATCGACCCGATACACATCTTGTACTACAATTGCGACCTGTATACTTGCAGTCCAACGGGTGTAAATTCGGAATTAAACTTGCACTTAAAGTAAAAACCCGTCACTAGGTAGGGTGAATTTTTCTATTCTTTTGTTATTATTGTTATGTTTTAATGTTAGGCACCAGAATATTATAGTGGAAAGAAATAGAAATGTGATAGAGGGTGTGATTTTAAAAGTTGTATACCAATCTTAACTACTAATTTTTTCAAATGTACGGTTATTCTACTCAGTAAAACTAGAACAATTTATAGTGTAAGAGCTACTAATATTTGGATCATTTTGTACTTCTTAAGTTTTAATTCTATTAAGCGTTTTTTTAACAAAACCTATAACTATTTCAAATAAATTGAAGTTGAATCTGGCCCAATTGGAAAAATAAAGAAAATATGTGTAACAAGACGAAATCTAGAAAAATATTTCTTTATTGTCCTTTCTGTCGATTATTGTCCTTTTGATCTTTGAAAAAATAATACTTCGTTCACTGATCGATTTGGGATTGAACAATTACAGGCATAAACTACTTCCATAAGAATTTGTGTGTGTTAGGCGATGGTTTCTGCATCAACAAACTTACCTCGATATAACTAGAAATCACCTTGGGTCGGGCAAATTTTTAATCATAAAAAACCCAAAAATTTAATCATTGGAACAATGACAACTGATAAGAGTTTATTTTACGTATTTTTAAGTGCATTTTATTAGTTAATTTTGAGTTGATTATTTAGTTTTATAATTAAAATAAAGAGGTTTTTGGTAAAATTATATATTTTTGGTAAAAGTGGATAATATTGCATTTCTATTGATTTTAATGGTAAAAACTTCATTTTTATGCAGGAATGATGATTCAATCACCAAAGGATGTCAAATGAGGTAAAAAATAGAGATTTGGTGATAAATTCAAGTGGCAACAAGAAGAATGAAGTGAAAAACGTTCAAGTGAGGAAATGCAATACAAGTCAGTTTTGACACTCTTCAGTATTTTGACCATATCTGGAGCTACACTTATCGGATTGAGGTGATTTTTATACCATTTTAAAGCTAAGAAAGAGACCTACAATTCGTATGAAGACATCGAAATCCATTTCTGCCATCTTCATGGGCAAAACGTTGGAATACAGAAGCTGCACCCTGTGGTCGGAAGTTAAAACAGAGGTTTGAACAGGTGACAGTATTTCGATCATATCTCAGGCTACAAAGCTCCGATTTGGATGATTCTTGAAGCATTGGAAATCTAACTCAAAGGGCTACAACTTTTGTGTTTTGCACAAAAGCTAGTTCGGCCTTTATGATAGAGAAAATCGCAGATGAAGTAAGGCCAAAGTGAATACGCGAGTACACAAAACGTGACTTGTAACCGCGTTTTGTGTAGGCGCGTTTTATAGCCGAAATTCTGCAATTTGACTCAGCCAATTCTCTTGTGTTCATACCACTTTCCAGCTATAAGATGCAAGGAAATTCGGTGCACATGCTTCAGAAGACAAAAGGGCAAGAAAAGTGGCTTATTTTCAAGTCAAAAATATTGGTTTTTGACTATGCTAACAAAGTGGAGATTTGGGAATCAAAGGATAGAATTTGACTTGGAAAAATGGAGCATTTGAGTGTTTTTTATGCAGAGATATGGGGAGAAATCTGGGGACCATTCGTAGCTTAGCTTCTTACAGAAAAACATAGTCTCTCTAGCTAGGTACTTGCAAGGGGCAATTGAGGTTTCATCTTGTAATCATCTTAGTTCAAGACAAAGGAGATTTTTGGAAGGCTTTACCATATCTTGGCTAAGACTTTCTTTACTCTGTTTGTATTTGTAATTCCTGATGATTTACATTAATGAAGTTATGAGTGTTTCATCATTCATGAGTAGCTAATTTCCTTTATCTAGGGAGTAGATGAAGCTTATGGCCAAATGATATGAAGTGATTGTGATTTATGCTTGTTATGTCTTGTATTAACTTATCTACTTGTGTATGTTGGATTACTTGTTGTTGCTTGATCACCAATGGCAGGTTTATAGTTGTTTTTACTCATTGAGAAATGGTAAAAATAATGGAATGACACAAGTAGAACTTGAGTTGTATATTCATGAGAATAGAAATACATTCAAGTGGATGAAATCTGCATTTCATGTGTAAATAAGAACAGATTTAGTATTTACCAAGAGATTAGGAAAAACTAATCTGTTTTAACCCATTATCATCATGAGAATGTGATTTTGGTATTTCTGGAAATGAATTCTTGGTTAAACAAGAGCAGTAACAAGTGTTGAATTAATTCATTTTAGATCTTTTGAATCATAAGTGGAATCTACATCCCTAGATCTTAATATTTAGTGAATTCTATTCCTTTTGTGAAATTGCATTTATCTAGTTAAGAATTTTTGTAGTTGAATTACATTCTGAAATTTCTGCTCAAATTAATTGTAAGTCTAAATAATAGAGTAAATTAGTATCTAATAATTGTTTTAATTGCTCCTCGTGGGATCGACCCGATACACATCTTGTACTACAATTACGACCTGTATACTTGCAGTCCAACGGGTGTAAAATCGGAATTAAACTTGCATTGATATAAAAAAAATCCCGTCAACAACGACTTATAAATTCAACAAATAACTAAAAACCATCACATAAAAAACCAAAAAAAAAAATCAATTGTTTATTTAAGTTACAGCAAATTAGTTACTTATTATAATCCATAGCTTCTAGATTGACAATAAAACAAAAGGAGTAATAGCTTTGACAACTTAAAACTGAAAGCTTAATTGATTAGTTGATTATTGAACGATGCTGATTATAGAGAACAAAAATAATCTAATCCTTGTTTGGGTTTCTTGTATAACTTTTCTTCTTCACCAGTAAGCTTTCGAGCTTAAAAGAAATTTTGGTTGGATGAGGGATAGAAAATTTTGATAAAGCAGTGGGCTTCGAGAATTTCCTACGTCTGTTAGGGTGCTATTTTACATGAATAGTAGGTGGAGCTATTTTCTGAGGGGAAAATGTTAATACGAATTACAGTTACAAGAATTTCCAATAAATCACCATTTTGAGCATGCCATTTAAAAGAGGAACTACCCGCAAATTATTGAAAATCTGATTGATCAGAGATTGATATCCGTTCTATCTTGACAGCATGGAGGACTTAAAACACTTCTAGGATAGCGTGAATTTGTGAGAAAATGTTGTAGGATGATAAAGGAAATACAAGGAGACAATTTGGAGCTGAACTTGCTAGAAAATAAATGACTCATTTTTTTTTTTCACTTAACAAAGAAATCATTTAACTGATATTTGGTTCAACAACGAAAACAACTGAAACAAAACAATCTGGCCGATGGCTGCTTGAACAAAGAAATCAATTTGATTGATGATTACGCCAACAATGAAATGAACATGACTAGTGATTGCTTTCATAAAGAAATTAATAATAGCAATCAAGGAGGGAGAGTGGTTACTGCTAACGTATGCCTACTTGATTTTCACCATTGATGCTTCTTTCTGAGCTCCATGGAGGATACCACATAGCTCATTGCAGCTTTGGAAATTATGCAGGTTCATCAACACTTTATCAATTGGTTAAGCAATCTTGTGATAACATCAAAATTTTCTATAAATTTGAATGGTACTTTGGTGGGATACATTGGTAGCGATAGAGGGTTAAGGGCCTTAAGGCAAGGGGATCTAAGCTCATCCTATCTTTTTCTTATTGTAATGGAGGACTCTCTTGACTTTTTGCTGATGTCCAATCCAAAAGCTATGGTTTCCATCCCAAGTGTGCTGAGACTAAAATTAGTCACATCACCTTTGCTGATGATTTGTCTTTGCTGGCATCTGCTACACCTACTTTCAGGGCTACTATTAAGAGTATTCTGGAGAAATTTATATGGTTATTTGGGTTGGATTAGAGCATGAGAAGATGATTGAAATTGGAAATTCACTTGGTATGCCTATTGGAGGCTTTTTTCTTCATTTTTTTGGGGTCAGTATCTAGGTGTTCCTCTCATTTCTTTCAAAACTGAGTGTGCATGACTGTCAGCCAATTCTGGATAAGATGCTTCAAAGTTCAAAGAATGCAAGTCTGGTCAACTAGGAAGTTATCTTATGGAGGAAGGCTTGTGCTAATTAAATCTGCACTTAATAGCACTTTTATTTACTGGGGGCAGCATCTTTGAGTTACCAAAAATAGTTGTCAAGAAAGTGGAGAGCATTCTGAGCTCATTTCTGCGTCATGATATGAACTGAAGTCTCCAAATGCTAAAGTATGCTGGAAGGAAATTTGTTTGCCATAGAAAGAAGGGGGATTGAGATTACTAAAAAAAGTACAGAATAAAGTTTTGATTTTAAGGCATAGTTGGGACATTTTTTACGAGAAAGAGTCTCTTTAAATTCAAGTGATAAATGCACTAAACCCTTTTGAACTTTACCATTGGTTGCACTTTGCTCCACTCAACTCATTAAAAAAACAATTTGCCCCTATTTGATCTTTTAAGACAAAAGTGCCTTTACTATATTATTTTAGTTTTTTATTTATTCATTCCTTTATTTTTTTTTTCTTTTCCACTACTTTCTTTCCTTTTTTATTTTTCATTCCTTTATTTTTGTCCACTACTTTCCTTCCTTTTTATTCTTTTCTTTTTTCACTCTTCTTTTGCACTCCTTTCATGTCACTATTTCTATCACTTTACTATTAGTATTACTAATTGTTTGCTTATTATAGTATTGTAGTTTTGTTTTACTTATAATTTTCTTTTTATGTATTTATTTACACTATTAGAAATTCAAGACAAACCAAATAGCATGAAAAAATAATATATACTTGTGACAATGAAAAGCATATGTAACTTGCAATTTGGCTATTTAAACAAACATTAGTAAATTAGAACTTCAAATTACTTAATGTTTAAAATTATATACCAAATAGAAAAATGTTTTAGTATTTTTATTTACTTTAATTATGTATAATTGACTAAACATTATGTTCTTGCAATCTAGTTATTTGTTACTATTTTCTTAAAAGTAATTTTTAATTTTTAATTTTTAATTCTAAATTCTAAATCTATTAATTTAAATACAATATATGCATACCTAACATGAACGTTGTTATATCATTGACATTGTAATCACTATTACTTCTAATAATGATAAATAAAAAAAGGTAGAAAGAAATAAAGAATAAGTTTAAGAAGAATAAAAATAATATACAACTAATAATAGAAAAGAGAAGAAAGTAGTTGATTTTATATGAGAGCAGGGAAAAACTTAAAGAAAATGGACAAGTAAAAAACGGAGAAGAAAGAAATTTAAAAAAAAAAGATTAACATATAAGGGACACTTTTGTCCTAAAATGTCAGGTAGGAGGGTAAAGTGCCTCTTTATTCAATTTAGGAAGGTAAAGTGTAACTGAAGATAAAGTTCAATGGATCCATTCTTATTTACTAAAACATCAAAATTTCTGAGCTATGAAATCAAGTCCTTCATCTTCTCAAAATCGGCGGAAATTGTTGAAGTTGGGAACAATTGCCCAATAAGTGTATCACGATGATTGATAGGAATGTTAAAGATACTCAATTTTGCTATGGTTATTGGCATCCCAAAGTCCACTGTTGCTGGTGTATTCAGGTCTTCTATCACACAATAGAGTGTAATATTCATCGTTACACACTCTAACATGTTGACACCTATCTTACGGACACTTGTTAAGATATACTTTAGGTGTTAGATTTTTGAAAAGATAATATTCATTAAAAAATATATAAATGTAAATGGAGGTAACAATTCTTAGTATGTGTATATACATTATAGAATGAATGAAATTTAGATATATTTATGAGTGCCTATTGGACATCCGATAGAAAAATTCTTATCCAATTATACCTCTAACAAAGTTGAACTTTTAGAAAGGGCACATGTCAATGCATCAGGACGTATATACACGCTTGTTACACATTAGTATGGACAAGAATACTCATGATTGAAATTATTGAAATTATAGAAACAACTTCTGCAGCAAGTCACTTATGGTTTCTTCTAATTGTTTCCTACTGCTAAAAATAGCACATTCCGTATCCACCATCTTTCCTTAACAACGTGATTGGAATATCTTTGGATGATTTGATAGGGCTAAGGGTGCCCGACTCAATTTGGGCACTTGATCTGAAAAAAATTGAGATTTTTGAAGGCCTAGATCTAGTTGGGCACCTCCAGCCTGGTTAGGACCGTCCATTACACGGCACTAGCAACCGCACCAAACCCTATTGAAGAATTTTTTTGCTTTTTTTTTTTTTTTAAAAAAAAAAGTTTGATAAATCTTGTATAAATTTAAAAATGGAACTGGCCGATTAATGTTGGCTATATAATGCTACTAGTGGCTTGAATTGGCAAACTAAAAGTGAATCAGTGGCTTGAATTAGCAGCTAAAAGTGGAAGGGTGAAAACTCTTTCCCCAAAATGTGAAAATATAGCTTCCAATCACCTTGGAGATGAAATTTTGGAAACTCATCAACAAATTATCACAATAAAATGGAAATTGATCAAACAATAAAACGTCTTTCCATTGTTATTAGAGATAATACCACTTCTGCACTTACAAAACTCAAAAAATAACATTTGTCATCTAATTTGCTGAAGTAGATATAAAAGAAGTGAAATTCAAGAGCAATTTTTCTTTTAATCTTATACACATTCTACTTAGGTAATATGTTAGCATAGTCTTTTTTTTTTTTTTTTTTTTTTTAAGGGCCAATGAAAAAGAAGGGCCAGTTTTTTTCTTTATTTGTTTTCCTTCTCCAGAAAAATGCATATCCTAAAAATTTCGGAGTATATATAGTCATGGGCCTCTCATTGCAACGCATATTTATGCCTACAAGTGCAACTTGTATTTTGATATTGCCCATCGTCAAATGACATATTATCTTTGCAAAAAAAAAAACCTCAAGAGTGATTTATACGTAATCAAGACTCAAATTGTATAGTCCGCAATAAAAAGTAACACATAATGAAACAACCACTCCGAGAAGAAGATAATTGCATCAAACATCATCTCATGGCCACCCCATAAATTTTAAGTACGAGGGAAATGAAAATTTTTGCAAAATGTGAGGGATGCATTGTGTATTTAGCTTTATAAAAAAGTGAGGCATGCATACAAACATACAAAATTGATTCAAACCAGAAAGAAAGATAAATTTCAATACGTCTATTTAAAGGAAAAATTATTTATTCAAAAGACTCCCTATTCAATATCCATTCCAAAAAAATTCTTTGATTAAGAATCCAAGATTGATGCAGAAAAAGCAATACTTGAACATGATTCATTATATTGTCTTTGATTATATAAACCTTCAACATTTGTGTATTATTTGTGGAACTAGTATCATGTTATTGTCTGTTATTTTGGTCAAGTCGAGAAGGATGTAATTTTTCTAAAATTTTGCTTTCAGCCGGTCAAGCTCAATCGGCATTGGTTTTAATGCTTTACTGATTGTGTTCATTGGCAGTGAAAGGAAAATAATAAGGAAGAAGGCAGAAAATACAAAGGCAGTTTAACCTAAATCGAATGGGTTTATTCGCTTAATCATAAACAATAAGGAAAATTTGAATTATTTACTCCCTAAGTTTGTTAATCCCAAATCGTACTCTTTTTTTTTTTTGGGGTTAAAAAGGGTACAAATTAAGCATATGTTTATATCTTTTGATAGAAATGAAATTATGGAATCCCGGATCACGGACATGGGACCTCTCTGGCTCTAATTGATCTGTTGTGTAATGAGTCTAACATTAGGTGTATACAAGTACAACTTTGACTTTTGTACGGAGTTGATGCAAACTCGGGATTACATCGTCAAGGATTAAAAGTCTATGGTTCTAATTTTTATCCCTCTAACCTCTGCTCGCTTCTTAAATTCTACTCTCTTTTCTGTTAATTTTTTTTAAAGAAATTCATGATTACACTAAAATTATAATAATTTATATAACTGGACAATTCAAAATTCAAGCATTTTTTGGAATCAAACAAGCTCTGGAAACTTCTTGTTCTTTCCTATTTGTCCTAGGCTATTAATTTTCTACTAAATAAAAAAAAAAAACCAATTAAGAAACCAACAATTCTCTAATTTTCGGATGCCGTATGAGGTTTGAAGCATACTTACTTTCAAAAATTGCAGTCTTTTGTTGTGGAATTACTACACATAGGTTATTTTGAAATCAAGAAACATATAGAAACTGCACTTTTTAGCAGTAAGAGCATGTAGTTTCTATAGAACGTACGTCCTAGCTCCAAAATCCAATCAAGAAAGTTTGGAAACAACTTCTACAACAAGTCACCTATGGTATCTATAAACTGTTTTCTACTGCTAAAAAAAAGCAGATGCCCCACTGGGCATCTTTCCTTGAACAACGTTCAAATGCTGAAACCATCGAATACGGTAGCTTCTATCGCTTGCTCTTCTCCAGAGCGCATATAAACATGCATGCAGTCGAGCAATAACATCAACAACACATATCCGCATGCCAATGGGTAGGGTATGGGTTGAATCCCTTTGATCCAAATCCAGATCCATTTAATTTAGTTAGACCCAGACCCAAACTCAGATCTTTTTTGGATCTAAAAAAGTAAATCCATACTCAAACCTTTATGGATTTGGGCATCCAATGAGCATCCATGGGTATTTTTTGAAAGTAAAAATGTATTTAAAATATATAGAGTTCATAAATAATATAAATACCATCCAATTTTTGTTTTCAAATAATAAAATTAACATTCAACAAGTTGAATGCAATATTGTGAATTCAAAGAAAGAATTATTATTGACTACTTCTATATATTTTTAAACATTCAACTGCATCCACATCCAATATTTTATTTATTTGCCTTTACCTTTTCTCCTTTTCTTGAAAAAGTTTGTATCAATTACAATGATAACTAGGACTAGTTTTTAAAAAAAGAAAACAACCATAACATATATAAATATTTAGTCTTATTAAAAAAAATGTAATTTTGTACCTCTTTTTCTTATTTAAACTTCAATGTTGTGTAGATGTCTCGCAATCCAGTACTAAAATAGTGAATGAAATAATAGTAATTTGACTAAGAACCGATGACAAATAAATAATAGAATAAGAAAATTTATAAACACTTACTCATTTTTTTTATTCAATCCAATCATCAGTAATCACTAATGTTTCAACCATATCTAGAAGCAATTTGGCACGAGTCTCATCAATCACCCAACCACCAATACTAAATGCAGATTCTAGTGCCATAAAATCTTACTGTATTTGATCCAATAGCCATAAAATATTATATTATTTTATAAATTTACTAATATATATATTATTTAATTAAATAAATATGGGTCTAGGTAAGATTTGGTATAGATCTAGATTTGGATATGAATTCTAGAAAACTAGACCCTACCCAGACCCACGACTCTCTCATAGAGTCTAGGTTTGAGTAGGGCTGGATTTGAGAAATTAAATCCAAATCCTATCCAAATATATTGAGTCTGGGTTGGATCTGGATAAGACCCGACCTATTGACATGCCTAAACTCATAGATGAAGAAATCTTGGCGAATTTCACAATTGTCTCAGTTATGGAAGAGACATCGCAAGACTAAGTATGATCCCGTGATGGGGACCATGCATAGCGGTTGCGAGTACCATGAACGGAAACAAAAGGAAAAGAGGGAAAAGCACCCTGCAAAGAATCACACCAATTACTCTGATCCAGACACATACTTGAAGCATTCCAAACCTGAGACCTATGACTCTGGCTATGAATCAATTTCCCAGTCCTCCCAATCCCATGATCAGCAATGATTCTGCAGCATCAGGGTTCTTGTACATCTCAAATTTAGGATTCTAATAATAGTTAATGTGTGCTGGATAAAAGAAACACTTGAATATATATGTTGGAGAGAAGAAATAAATAATTCACAATATTATTATATCTCTCAACACAATTGAAGAAATTCACACCACAATAAAATATTATAAGACTCTCGTAGTCTCTTTTAAAAAAACACTCTAAATAATATTCTATTTATAATCTCCTAGAGTTGTTGGAAAGAAACCACCCCATAAGAAATTAACAAATAAAACTCAAATTCCTAAATAATACAAGTACTAAAAATCTAACACCAATAAAACTAGTAAATAAATAAATATAAACTTTTAGACTTGGTTTTTTTTTTTTTTTGCCAACAGTTCTACGCAAGAGCTTGCACCTCAGAGGTATGTACAGTGGACGCCTGAGCCGAAGCCAGAGCTGGAGCCGGTGCCGGAGGTGAGATCATACCGGGATACAGCATATTATAGTCAGAGTTTTGATCGTAAACAGTGGGACGCTGATGCTGCAGCAGAGTTCTGGGGATATATAACGCGGCAATGAGATGGTCTTCAAGCAATTTTCTTGATCTTGGAGGAGAAGTCATACCAGTAGTAATTTCTTTTAAGTTGATTATTAATAATTATAAGTTTTTGTTAGGGAAAATTTCGTTTTCGCCAACGTTATTTTTAGGGTCCGTTTGTTTCGGGTGAAAATATTTTCCAGAAAAATATTTTCCTAATTTCCCGTGTTTGGTTGCACAAAAGTTACTGAAAACATTTTCTTATGCAAAATATTTTCACTCATCTTATGGAAAACAACTTCCCTTCCAAACTTACTGAAGTTGTTTTCCGAAATGCATGCATCACGCCTGTAGTATGTTTCAAACTTACTGAAAACATCTTGTAGTATGTTCTTTTTTTTTTTTAGTGTAAACAGGAGGACTCGAACCCAAGACCTCTTCCTTACACTCCCTCTCCCGTACCACCCAACCCTCCCCCTAGTATATTCAAAATAAAAAAAAAACCTCATCCTGCTCATCCTATGCTAGTAATTAATTATATATAATAGGGACATTCTTTTCTAGAAAAACTTCCAACAGTAAAAGTGCAAGATATATGTTATAATAAACATTGTATGTGATTGATATTTGACACTAAATGGCCAGCAATTTGTTTATTGCTTAAGGAGATATTTTTTATTCATATATACATTTCTCCAAGATTTTTTAAAGTTAAACAATGAAATAAATTTTCTTATTTTACATGGGAAGAAGTATATAGTTATAATGTGTAGAAAGTAAAGATAGAGATAAAAGTGAAAATATTTCAAAAGTTAAACAAACACCAAAAAAATGAAGTAAGAAAATATTTTCAATAAGCTAACCAAATACCTGAAAATGATGAAAGGGAAATGATTTTCATGAAAAATTACTTCCACGGAAAATATTTTCCCAAGAAAAATATTTTACTTCCAACCAAACAGACCCTTAGTGTTCACTAGTTTCTGTTACTCATAGTCTAGTACTTTAGCATCATGCAATTTGAATCTTATTAAAGTAGGTACGGATTCTTTGTGTTCCTTCAAGTATATAAATTTAATGGTTTTTCTTTTTTCTTTCTTTCTTTTTTTTTTTTTTGGGATAATCTATCATTGGACGATGGACAATCTTAAAATTCAAGCTGCAGTTGTAAGTGCAAATATGCATTTTGACTTGATTGACCATTTGTAATTTGTTCTCTTATTTTGGTACATCGAACAACATATCATTTACAAACTTAAGTTCCCTTTGCAATAAATTGGATGTACTTTTGCATTCTTTTATTATTGATGCTTCTTTGAGCGGGGAGAGTATAGAAATTTTGCCTTTCTTTTTTCTTGGCTTTTCTTTCGAAGATATGATCGTTCACAATTTCACAATTTGATCCAAGTTTTTGGGTTGGTTGAAAATGAAAATATATATAATAGTATTGAATCGGATTAAACGCACCAACCCCTTCCCCACCCAAAGTTGGCTTGAGGTCTTTTGTTACACTTTTTCATGTTACATCTTATTACGTAACTTTTTAAAGTGATAACTATCTCATGAAAAGAAATTTTAAAACTTAGAGTGTTATTTTCTTTGCCCCCCAAAGTTGCAGGCTACTATCCCAACTTTTTTTTGTTTGCACTTCATGGATAAAAGGGCTAAAGCAATAGTTCCAATAATGTCAAAATTCAATCACTTGCTTAATCCCAATCTATCAAGGAAATTAATGAAAAGAATATTCTTTTTAACCCCTTGCATGATATTACATGATACTTTTGACAACAATGCCTTTGCTATCTAATGACTTTTTTTGTTGGTTGTCCTTGCTCTTTTTCCTTTTTTTTTTAAAAAAAAAAAAATCTCTTCTTCTTCCTTTTCCTTTTTTTTCTCTTTCCCTTTTTTCTCCCTTCTCTCATGCTACAAGGCACTTTTTTCTATTATTATTTGTACGATTAAAATAAATCTTTAATTTGCTTGGCAAAATACTCTGTGTTTGTATATTCAATAATGCATGTAATCTCAAAAGTATTGTAATGTCAAACGAATTGTGTATTAGCAAACCAGAACTTAAAGAACAAGATGGGTAGACTTATGTTGAGGCATTCTTGATAGCCCTCAACATAGTAGTTGCCTTCTCCATCTTTTCACCTTGAATTTGTTTAGATGATTGACTTTAGCTAGACTCTTTGTATCTGGTTCTATATCTATAGTTCAATTTCTGCTTTCCAAAAAGAGTACGCAGATTCAAAAGAAGAAGAAGAAGAAGAGTAAGTTGAAGAAGAATAGATGGCGCATAGGCCAAATTCTTTGTGGTTTACGGCTTTCCTTTGTCTACTAATCACCCTTATAATCCTAAACTAGGCTCCTTAAACAGTACAACTATTTGTTCCAGACTCCACCTTCCTTTTCTTTGTGGTTTTTGGCTTTCCTTGTCTACTTATCACCCTTAAATGCTCCAGACTCCACCTTTACTCACTGTTGTTTATGACATTTCGAACAGTAACAAGTAAAGATCCCTCGAGCTTTTCTTGGAGTGTCAATATCATTGGCCTTCTAAATATCCTTTATGGTTATTCTTCTATGCCTGATGATTTTCTAGACTGCAGAGCATTCTCTTATGGGCATAATCCACCACTGTCCAATTGTGGTTCGGGTTTGACTCCAATTTCCAGAAACATGCATTTTTACCCAATTCTACTGTGGATACGGGCACAAAGTTACAGAGGAATTTGACATGTCAGGTATTGGAATGATATCCTGCCACATCCTCCAAGCTTCTACATCAAATTCACCAAGTTAAATGACACATATGTATCATGGAAATTTCAATGGGATCTGGACTGCCAATTTCCTAAAATCAATCAGAAGGGCCGACCATCCGATCACGCACACACACACACACACACAAAATATAATTTTTTTCCCCATTTTATGACTGTTGGGTTGGTCAGATGTACAATCTGAAAAAGATATCAAAGGGGGACACCACACAAGTAGAAGCAAGCAAATGACAGTGTATGAATCTTCAAAGCCCTAACAACATGAAGTTAACCATGTTTTATTCAAAGTGCTTTCTAGCACTGATATTTCAGCTAGCATACTCAGCAAAAACCATACACATCAGCTGTTCAGCATTCATCAAAATAGAAAAGTGCTTAATACAGACCAACCACTTGACTAAGTTACAACTGTATCTGCAAATTGAAAACCATTAAGCATCTAATACATATAACTACTCACAACATGTTTACAATTTAAACAAAACAGATGCCAAGCTGAACCAGGTGCCTTTCCTTTTCCTATCCTTCATCTCTTGCACATTGATCAACCAGGTATTCACTCCCCAAGAGCAATCTTGCATGCCTTTGAACATCTTGGGAACATTAATAATCTCCTCAACATGGAAAATGGCCACTTTTCTGGAGTTTTAGTGGTTACAAACTGAAAACTCATTAATTCCAGTAATGCTCCATGCTGCAACAGATACTCTACCACGTTGAACTGAGTTTCAGAGTCAACAAAATCAAAGATATCTACGTTCCTCAACTTCTGAGCCAAACACAAAGGCTTGACCTCAAATAAATCGGACACAATGCCTTGAGGCTCAAATTCACCTATAGAAGCCTACAAGTGGGGGCAGGGACGGATGGGATTTTACAATAAGAAGTCTTGAGTTTCATGATCGTCATAATTGAAATAGCAACTCTGTGCCAGAACCTTTAGTTTGTTGTTCTACTTACCATACCAAGAGTCAACTGTTCAAGATTAGGTGTTCCATCAAGTAATCTGGGAAGTATGCGGAACTCATCTTCAGAAAATGGCGAAAGATCCAAATGAGTCAAACACTGGAGTTTACTCAAGGAACCAGAAGCCACTAGTTTCTTCATGCAATTAAAGATAAATCATCAAAATGATGTGATACTAGAAAATGCAAATGCAAAGTAGTTCCTCAATGCAAAAAAAAAATTACTAAAGTTTAATTTACCTTAAAACAACTCCCGCTAATGGCCAGGAAGCTAACGTTATACAATTCATTAATTAACTTCGAGGAGATTTCTAAATCATCACTCAACAACTCTGCACTGGCCAGAGACTTCAAGTTTTTCACTACATGTTCTGCTGAAGAAGTGTGAAGCATCAAATATTCAAGATTCGGGTTAGATATAATAATTGTTGCAATATCATAGTTGTCCCTTAATGTCAAGCTTTTAAGGGAAGGAATGGAAAGATCAAGAACTTCAAGATTTTCTAGGTCGCAATCAGTCAACTTCAAATCCTCGAGCAATGGACAGCCAAGCAAGAACTTTGACATGTGATAATTGTCAGCAAGAAATGTCATATACACCAAATGCAGGATTTTAAGATTTGGTAAGAAAACCTGCTCTGGAACCTTGACAGAAAAGCCACGAAGCTTCAAACTTGATAACCTTTCATGTCTGAAGATTTCGCCAGTAAGGTGATCTCCGGCAGGATGTTTGACATGAATATCAAGTTCTTGAACATTACGGCACAATGCAGCACAAATCCAATCATTAATAATCCAATACTCATATGTATTTGAGCACCTAAGGTAAAACGTGACTATGTTAGCACTGTTTCGTAGAGAAAACAACCTATTCGTAAATCTTATGAAGCCATTAGAGGTTTTCTCAGAGCATTTTCTTCGTGCAGCTTCCGTAGGCAAGTAGTCGTCTAGATCAATCTTAGGCACAGACCTGTAAAGATATTTCCATCTAGTGGACAAAAGAGAAGTAACCACAGCATTCTTTGTGGGTAGAAAGGATAGTATGTGGCAAAGTATAGCATCTGGTAAAGCACTTAGCCCGTCTTTGATCCCTGTTTGACGAGGTTTTGACTTTTTAGCAGCCATGCATGAAATCTTTGGAATGACTTCTTATAGCAAGAACATCAGACAAGCCTAGAATACAGAATCATTTCTCAGAAACCAATTAGTGTAACAAAATGAGCGAACAAGTAAATTCCTCACGCATAATCAGTTTGTCAATTGAACATCCTCATGCACTAATATAACTCAAGTATATCCCAATTCCCAATATACAAGATACACATTCAACGGATGTAGAACACACAGATCCTACAGACCAACCCCAAACAACACTGATCAAGAACATAAACAGAGTGTGAAATTCGATTCTTGGGACACAAACTTAAGTAACCAAACCAAGAAAAAAGAACCCTTTCACCAAAACCATTTCAGCCTACAACCTTGTTCCTTTCAAGAATTCACATTGGCACTCCTACATTTGTTAAATTCACTCTCCAATCCCCATGACTTTTCCAGTCAGCTGAAAAGATAAAAATACCCCATTTTTCACTGTATTTACTATCACTATGATTTCTTTCCGACTCAAAATAAGAACCAAAAGAGAGGATTCTGTGACTTTTCAACTAAAAAACGTCATTTAACTACTATGAGAGTGCTACTATCACTCTTATCGTACAAAAGTATATATCAAAAATCCTCAATTTGTGAAAAGTGTTCGCAGATGTGCCCAATACGGAACTCAAAAATAGCCCAAATTTAAGTTCTTATTGCAATTACAGCATAATCAACATACCTAGCAACATCGAAACAGGTCACGAAACAGAGGAAGAAAAAAGAACCTACTAAAACAGCAATTAAACAATATAAAATGCAAGAAAACAAAAATTTACCAACTGCACAATTGAGCTAAAGATATAAAAGTTAAAAGGGAAGCAATGAAAATTACCACCTGAGATTTTGGGTAAATTTGTTTTGAGAATTCAACCAGGTTCGGTTCAACCACTGGAGAGAATTGCTGGAGACAGGGCTTTACAGTTTTCAAGAAGTATTAAGTTCGCCATTGATTCAAGATGAAATGGATGGTTCAGATTTAAATCTGGAAACCCGTGATCTAAACTGTTTATTTATGCCACTTTGCCCCCCTCTTCTTTCAATTGTAGAACTTAACCCCTTCTAGTGTTCAATTTGTTGCAAATATACCCCTATTCGTAAGTTATTAAGCAAAATACTGGAGAAAGGGGTCCTGCCACTAGTGCCAAACTTTGATTAACATCTTGTTTCTCTTGCTTCATTGAAGATTGAAGAACTAAAAGAGAAAAGTGAATTTGTTTTTCCTAGCATTCGAGGGTTGTTGAGGTTGACTTTTGATTATGATTCGAGATAATTTATTACGTTTAGCTATTAAAATTGATGCACATATGGTTTTTTTGGATAGATTGGTTTAGCAGACATTGCAATTTCTTGAAAGTTATTAAGGTAATTGGTATTTGTTTCCCTCCACAACGTATTTAGTAGAATACATGATGGGTATAATATGAGATATTACACGTATGCATATTGTATGAAATTGTTTTTTCAAATGTATGATTAAAAGTTGGGCGTAAAAATATGTGTTCGGAAAAATTACACATATAAGTTCATATGAAAACAGTATAAACATATTTGAGAGCTATGGAATAAAAAATATGGATAAATTTACTATAATTTTCAAAGACTATGCCACATGTGTACAATTTTAAAGTTTTTTTTTTATGTATGGGGCGTTAAATAAGGAAGTTTTTTTTAACATGTATTGTACGAACATGTATTATACGAGTATAATTAGATTATTTACTAACTACGCTCAACGAGAGTCAAGGAAAAAAAGGAAAGGAAAAAGAAAAAAGAAAGTAGAATTTAAGAGAAGGTCCACTAAGTTATTGAGGCAATTGTTAATTACGTGAATAAGTCTTAATTGAATTGAAAATTGCTTGAGCAATCCTTCTTGCTAACTTTATTAAGACTGTTTGTTTTTTTTTTCTTTTTTTAGTATAAGTAAAAAGTCTCAAACATGAGACCTCTCACCTATGCTCTTTCTTCTCATATTATCCAACTCATCCCTCCCCTAATGCTCAGATGTATGCTAATACTGTTGAATCCTCGTATGTATGCTAAGCATATCAAGTTCATGGTACATTGTTTGTTATCTAAAAAAGAAACTTTTATTTAAAAATATTTGTGATACAATTAAGACTATGTTAATATAAATATCTAAAACTTTGTTTTATCACTGCTTTTGGTAATTTGCTTTGAAAGTAGCAAATGAACTAGTACTATAATACGATAGGAAAAAGAGTGAGGCCCCTCTTAGCAAGTGCTAATTAAAAAAATCTAACAAGAAATTGATCAATCCATAGCTAATTAGGGGCTAAAACTCATATGACTTTTCTTTCTCGTGTAAATTAAGATAGATAATCTCATCTTATTCCACTTAGATAAGATAAATTGGTAGGCGAGGTTCCTGATTTCAGGTCCAAGAGTCAATAAAACAACTGGATAACATGCTAGAGGCTTTTCTAAGATGTACTTGTGGGCAATCAAAGCTCAAGCTTGGAACTTCAACATCCATATATAAAGTGGAAATCTGAACGTCCGCTAATACAGCATCCAATCTAATTCAGCTGTTGCTCAGAAACAGTGTGTGAGATTAGATTAATGGACACAAAACTGAATTAGCAAAATCATAAAAAAAAACCCCTTTTTAAATTGGGAATAACACATCTAAAAACCAACGGAGGGCACGAGAATAATAAGCCCAATTGAAGCAAGAGTCAACAAATGCAGAATTCAAATGATGAAACTTAGGGCAAAGAAGCAGAAAGTCTTTGTGCAATTACAACCATAACATGTACCAATTGAATAACAAATTAAAAGTAGAAAATCCTCTTGAAAATGCAAATCAAATCATGTAAAATAGAATCAAAGGAATCACGAAATTTGAAATGTAGAATTCAAGCAAATTGAGTCATATAAACAGATGTTTTTTCTTTTATTCTTTGAGCAACATCTAAATCGATGTTAGGCATTAAAGACATTTCCGTCTGGTTAATAAATAAAAAAGAAGTTACGCAAGCTTTATGGGCAGAAAAGAATAGAATTATAAAATTCAATTTTATTTTTTGACAAGTACTTGGCTTTGGTTGTTGTTCCAATACTTGATACACACACGATCAATTTGTATTCAAGCTACAGCAATGCATGTACATCAAGCAACACAAGTAATTGTTTGGCATAATCTTCAGCTTAAATTATTTGGGCAGTCAAATATTGAAATTTGTATTGGATCAGGAATGCCAATTTTATCAAATGATTGACAAGGGACAGCCAATGTTTTTCTCCTTCCCCAATGTACTTTGGATGATTGTTGGGTTGGTCACACGTTTATTAATGTTTAATAAGAAATCCTTAAAATAATGGCACCATGAAACTAATAAACTCTGGTTCAATTTGCTTGCCAGCAGTAAAATTTCAACCAGTATACTCAGTAGAAAAGTATTTGCATCAGCAGTGCAACATTCATCTAACAAGAGCATTTGTTATAGACCAATTGACGAAGTTAAAATCACTAATCTGTAAAACCAAATTTATTTATTAAGCATCAAATCCATAATATTGGAAGACCAAATAACATGGTTGCAATTTGCACAAGCCATTCACCAAACTGAACAAGGTACCTTTGCTTCCTCGATCCTTCAATTCTTGTACATTGTTCAAATAGGTTTTCGCTCAACAAGATCAATCTTGCCAGGTCTTTGAGCATCTTGGAAACGTTACTAAGCTCCTCAATCTGGACAATGGCCAGTCTTGAGTAGGCTCTTTACTGTCTGAAGACCTAAAACTCATTAATTATCGTAAAACTCCGTGCTGCAGCAGATAATCCACCACAGTGAACTGAATTTCAGAGCCAGAGAAATCAACAATTTCTACTTTCCTTGACTTCTGAGCCAAACAAAAAGGTTTAATCTCAAACAAATCCGACACAATGCCACAAGGATCATCTTTATCAGTCTCACACCATCATCGTTCAAAGTCGCGGTCACGGTCCTGATTGTTCCATATCGATCTCGGCATATCGATCGCAGTCTCGGTGAGAACCGCAAATTTTTAAAATATTTAATATTCTAAAAATTGTAAAAAAATGATAATAAAAAATAATTAAAAATTAGTAAAAATAATAAAAATTTGAGTTGACTCGGAATGACTCAGAGTGACTCAGTGTAATTTGGCTGTTTCAACCCTTCACGGTGACGTTTCGGCGAGTCAAGTATCTCGAAATCGTATCGTCCCGGTATCGTATAGGAAGGGCCGAGACGGTGACGACTCGGCCGAGTCGTCTAAAACTCGGCCGAATCTTTGAACCATGCACACCATAAGCAAAGGGGATTGCATATTGTGACAAGGAGTCTTGAACTTTATAATAGTTACCTTAAAGGATTGTGCGGTCAGATCTAGAAACTTAACACTGTACAATCCATCAATTATCGGAGAGAAGCTTTGCATAGATTCAACATACACCTTTGCCCTGTCTAACGGCTTCAAGTTTTTCAGCACATATAAACAAGTATCATTAGTACCTATCCTCAAATATTCAAGATTTGGGCTATCAATGAGAATTTTGTTGACGTCAGAATAAATCAGTGTCAATCTGCTGAGGGAAGTAATGGAAAGATCAAGAACTTGAATTTCTTCCAGCAAGCAATCACCAAAAAGCAAATCCTCAAGTGATGTACAGCCCCTGAAAATCTTTGATATGGCATTACCACCCACATCAAGCGCAGGGTTCTAAGATTTGGTAAAGAAACTAACTCTTGGGCATTTATGACAGAGCCACGAAGCTTCAAATTACGAGCCTCTTGAGAGTGAAAATTGTTAGGTTCATGAGTAAAGGATTATGTCTCACATTGGTCCGAAAGATGAAAAAAAATAGTTAATATGTAAGTAAGAGTCCAAAACCTAATGACTTAAGTTTTTGAATCAAATTGGATTCCTGACTTACATATTGAGCTCTTTGATGGATTCTCTCGAGATATTTCTTCCTATAAAAAATTTAGCTTGTAAGATGAGATAAATTATTGTAATCATAAAATGCATCAAGATCAAGTTCCTGAACATTACAGCACAGTGCTGCACAAATCCAATCATTAATTAATGAATTATCATATGCATATTTTCGGCCCTTAAGAGAAAACTTGATTTTGTCATTGCCATTCCGCAACAACATCAACCAATCAGTAAATCGTATAAATCCATCATAGGCCATTTCAGTGCTGTCTCCTTCTTGAATTTCAGGATGCAATGAGTCATCTATACCAATTATAGGCACCAACCTATGTAGGTGTTTCTGTTGGATTCTTAATCCAACATTGGACTTATATGTGAATAATTATGTATTTCAAACTGTCAATTAAGGTTAAACCCAATTAAAGTGATCAAATATAGTTCGGGTTTAATGTATCTAATAGGATGTGGGCCCTTTTGTGTGTAGAAACTTATGGGCTCCTATTTCAATGATGGGCTGAAATAGGACTCCAAAGGTAACAGGAATGTTACCTATAAATAGGGTTATGGTCCCCAGGTCACAGGCATCGTTTTAGTTGTCGTATTTCCTAATACCACAAAATACCTCTTCCCTGATATCCCATCGTCAGGAAAGATACCAGAGAGAAAAAAAAAGGCCTCTCTCAAAGGATCGGTGAATACCTGTTGACCTGGAAGGCCACCCCAAATCTCTAGGGATTCAAGTATCAAGTTTAGCAATATGGATTCAGGTACGCTTCCGCTATTTTACAGTTAATGTATTTCTTAATAATCGCCATACAGATCTTGGGTTTAAAGGTGATGGTTTTCACCAGTGGTTAGATTTAGATAACCACCCTAACAAGTGGTATCAGAGCCCATATGGTT